>NC_056741.1:533168835-533193891 GCF_019279795.1 Protopterus annectens
ATGGGTTGAATACCATAGCCAAGCTGGGGGTGGTTGGAACTAAGAAAGTGATGGTGTAGCTAAAATGCCCTGCAGGACTGCCGAAGCAAAGCCTGCTCGGGATCTGGGGTATAAAGGCAGGTTGTAGTGCTTGGTAAATGTATGCACGGAGCTCCATGTACCAGCCTCTAGAATGTCCTTTGTAGCCACTCCCCTTAAGAAAGCTGTGGATGTGGCTATAGCTCTGGTGGAGTGTGGCCTAATATTGGCTGGCACACCTTTTCCATGAAAGGAATAGCAGAATCTGATGCAGTGTCCAATCCATTTGGAAATTGTTTGCTTGGAGATTGCTTTTCCCTGTACTCCAGCAGCATAGGCTACAAGCAGTTGGTCAGACATTCTGGTGGCCTTAGTTCTGTCCAAGTAGTAGCGTAGTTGCCTGTGGATGTCCAAAGTATGCAGCAGTGCTTCCCCCCTGTTTTGAGGATTGGGGAAGAAAGTAGGCAGGTGAATGGCTTGATTTAGAGACACCCTGGAAATTACTTTTGGCATGAATGAAGGATTGGTTCTTAGAAAGACTCTGTCCTGATGAAAAATGAGAAAAGGAGGTACTGCCATGAGGGCCTGTATCTCCGATACTCTTCTTGCTGATGTGATTGCCAATAGGAAAACTGTTTTCCATGAGAGAAATTGCATTTCTGCAGTTGCTGCTGGTTCAAAGGGAGGAAGAGTTAATTTTTCCAAGACGAAGTTGAGGTCCCATGCAGGTACTGGCGGTTTCCTGGGAGGTTTGATATTCTTTATCCCCCTTAGGAACTGTCTTAGCAAAGGATGTGAAAATACAGGTGGATCACAATTGTAATTTGCTGAAATTGCTGAGGCATAAATCTTTATGGAAGAATATGAGAGACCAGTATGAAACATTTCTGCCAAGTATTCCAATATCTGAGGTATACTCAATTCTGCTGTATCCTGACCCCTGCTAGCATTCCAGATGATGAATCTCTTCCACTTGGCTGAATAGGTTTTTCTGGTGGAAGGTCTGCGTGCTTCCAGTAAGATCTCTTGAACTTTTTTGGAAAGAGAGATATCGGAAGGAGTTATGGTAACCTCCAGGCTGTCAGATGCAATGTTTTCAGGTTTTGATGAACCGTCCTGTAATTGTGTTGTGTTAGAAGCAGAGGCCATAGGGGCAGAGGCCACGGTTTGGTCCGAGTTATGCTCAACAGCAATGGGTACCAGTGCTGCCTTGGCCAGTCTGGAGCTATCAAAAAGCCTGTTGGTTGTTCTGCTTTGATCTTCAGTATCACCTTGGACAGCAGTGGTAGAGGAGGAAATGCATAAATTGTTAGGGACTTCCAGCTGAAGGAGACAGCATCCGCCTTCCAGGCTAGAGGATGGTGGGTCCTTGTACAGAACTTTTCCAGGTGATGATTTATGTGAGAAGCAAAGAGATCTATGTCCGGTCTTCCCCATGTCCTTGTTATTTGTGAGAAAATGTGAGGATGCAGCATCCATTCGTGTGGATCCAAGAAATTTCTGCTCAGCTTGTCCGCCAGTACATTGTCCTTGCCTGGCACAAACTGGGATTGCAGATGTATCTTCAGACTTAGGGATTTTTCCCAGAGAATCATTGTTAGTCTGCAGAGGGGATAAGAATGAGTGCCTCCTTGCTTGTTTTTATACCACATAACAGTGGTGTTGTCTGTCCTTATTAGCAATTGTCCCTGTTGAAGTGATTTTTCGAAAGTCTCGATTGCATGTATCACTGCCAACATCTCTTTTTGGTTTATGCGCATATGCCTTTCCCTTGGTGTCCATTGGCCTTGAATGCATCTGCCCTCCATGTGTGCCCCCCATCCATGGTCTGAGGCGTCTGTTGTAATCGTTTGACCTGCTTGAGGTTTGTTGAAAGACATGCCTTTGTTTAACTGACTTGCTTGAGCCCACCACAAAAATTCTCTTTGCAGACATGGAATGAGAGGGATTACGTCCTCTAGGCTTTGGCTGTGTTGGGACCATAAGCTTTTTAACTACCATTGCAGCTTTCTCATATGAAGTCTTGCTAAAGGTATCAGGAGAATGCAAGATGCCATGAATCCCAGGGCCTGCAGGATTTTCCTTGCAGTCAGCTGGGAGAGCTTTGCTAGGCTTTTGAAGTACTCTGGTAACTGCTGTTGTTTTTCCTCTGTGAGATAAGCCATCTGTGTTTTTGTGTCCAGTTTGGCTCCTAGGAAAATAATCTGTTGGGATGGCAGAAGTCTTGATTTCTGAATGTTGACTGTATATCCCAAGGCCTGTAGTAATTGAATGACATAGTCCAAGTTTGTTATCAAGGTTTGCTTGTTGTCTGCTTGTATGAGACAGTCGTCCAGGTAAGGATATATTTGAATCCCCAGGAGTCTGCAGTGTGCCACTACTGATGCCAGGCATTTCGTGAACACTCTGGGTGCAGTAGATAAGCCAAACGGCAATGCTGAGAATTGATAATGCTCTGTCCCTGCAAGAAATCTGAGGTATCTTCTGCAGCTTTGTCTGATTGGGACATGCAGGTATGCCTCCTTGAGGTCCACAGCGACCAGCCAAGACCCCTTGCCCAGCATGGGAAGGAGTTGCTGCAACATCAGCATTTTGAACTTTGGCACAATGAGATAAGTATTTAGAGTAGACAAGTCCAGTATAGGTCTCCATTTGTTGTCCTTTCTTGGAACAAGGAACAGTCTTGAATAAAATCCCTGGCCTTGTTCCTGTGGAGGAACCTTTTCTATTGCTTTTATATTTAACAGCTTAAAAACTTGAATGAGTGCCTCTGCCCTTTGATGAAGTGGCAGGTTTGGCATGCCTTGTCTTATTGGTAAAGTAAGAAAGTGGAATCTGTAACCTTTGTCTATTAAATCCAGAATCCAGTTGTCCTTGGTTAAGATATACCAGTTTTTTGAGAATAAGGATAATTTTCCGCCCAAAGGAGCTTCTCTTTGAGCCTTTGTAGGCGGTATAAAAGTCGAGTCATTGTGGTTGTCCTTGTGGTGCAGCTGGGCTGCCTGCGCCACTTCTTTGATTTGTTGGTTGCCATTGGCGGCCCCTGTAGGAACCTCGGTATTGTCCTCTACCTCGGGCATGCCTGTTTTTTCCCCTTTGAAACTTGTCAGTGTCTGGAAAGGACCAATTCTTTGAAGGCCAATTCCTGCTGAATCTGGGTGGCTGAACCTGGAGGAAATCTTTGACTGTCTGTACTGATTTTGCTTTTTCCTCAATGGACTTCAACACATCTTGTGCATTAGCACCAAAAAGCTTCTGTTTTTCCAGAGGTGCATCAAGTAACTTTACTTTAACATGGTCTGGTAGTGGCTGTTCTTTTAACCAAGCATGTCTATGTATAACAGCCCCAATTCATAGCTGCCCTACATGAAGCCTCCAATGCATCATAACCACACTGAAGAAAATGATTGCTAACCTGCTGAGTGTTATGTACTAGATCCTGCAATGCCTTTCTATCAATAGGCTCTGGAGAGGCTAGCTTTTTCTGTAAATCATTCAGTAATAAATCCTGGTACTGAAACATATGAAAAAGGCAGTTAAGTGACCTCATGGCCAGGGTGGTAGAGGTATAAACTTTTTTACCCCATCTCTACATGGACCTAGCTTCCCTATCCGCTGGCAGTGGATTCTTGGCTGTGGAAGTAGCCACTCCCTTGGGGCCCTGTGAAATAGTTTCTAGATCCGCAGAATGGGCTTTAAAGAGATGTTTGTGGGTGTCAGGGACCCTATAATATCTGTCTGGCTTGACAGGAGCTGGAGGGAGAGAATCAGGGTTAGCACTGGAGTCGGAGAAAACATCATCCAGGACATCCATAACAGGAGGGATAGCTAAAGGCCTGTGCTGGGGTAGCTTGAGGAAGGTACGTAGCCTTTTCCTGGAATCAGAGAATTCCTGACCCTGCCATTTAAAATGCTCCCTCATAGAATGTAGGACTTCACCGAAGGAGAAATCCTCTGGAGGAGAGGCAGAGGGAATTGATTCCTCAGCATCAGAGTCCTCATAGGCCTGGAAGGATTCTTCTTGGGTATCTGAAGGCTCAGAATCCCCAGAGGCTTCATCTGAAGAGAGGTTGTCGGCCTGCTCAGTTCTGGGCCTTTTCTCTGCAGGCAGCTGAGAACCTCTGTCTGGATGAGGCTGAGACCCCCTGATAAGAGAAATAAGGTCTGCAGCAAGAGACATGATCCGTTTATCAGAAGAAGGGGCCTGGGCAGTAGGTTTAGGATGGGCCTTGGCCTGGCTGGCAGCCTTAGCACGTGCAAAGGCCTTGATGGACATGGATACAGGAGGCCTAGCTGCCCCATGTGCAGGAGTAACCTTGTCCACAGGAATGGTGTCGGGTAGATCCTGAACTTCGGTTTCTGGAGGAAAGTCAACAACCGGCACCGGTGTAGACTCCGAGACCGAAGGACGAGTTAACGCTGTGTCGTCGGCCTGGAGCGGTTGAATTACCGCTTCCGAAGGGACCGAAGCACTCGCGGAGGGTTTAGGAGGAGTATCGGTGGAGGACGCGGGCCGAGGATGTCAGTCCCGGTCCTTGCGTTTTTTGGAAGATTGAGTAGTCGGTTGTTCCGACGGGATGATATAAGCGAAAGATTCACCAAAAAAGTCTTCAGCAAATTCTGCCCGGCGCCTGAGAGTGCGCTTATTAAAGCAAGCACAGGCAGCACAGGCCGAGACGTCGTGGTCTGGGCCCAGGCAAGGTAGGCAATAAGAATGGAAGTCCTTATGAGGCATTTGTTTACCACAAGACAAACAATTATTAACTTTGTCAATTTGTTCTGACATCGGCTGAGGCAAGAAAAAATGTTCCCCAATGGGGTACTTAGCTTTTAGATGACTTCGGTACTGAAAACACAGGAGCTGACTGACCGGCACTTGTGAACTGCTTCTGCTTCGGGCACCGCGTGGCAAGAAAGACTGAAGAAGATGGCGTCGGCCGATGCCTTTATACTCCAGCCGTTCTGACGTCGGAGAGGAGGTGACACCAGCCGACGCCGGACCCAGACTTTGGAATCTGGCCGACCGAGGGCTGCCTGAGGCAGGACAACCCATATGTTATGACTGCAGTTGCATTCTTGAAGGACATCTCCATGTTGCTGCTTCCAAAATATCCTTGGTAGGTACTCCTCTGAGGTAGGCAGTTGAAGTGGCTGTTGCCCTGGTGGAGTGAGATCTAATGCTGTTAGGCACATGTTTTCCATGGTGCTTATAGCAGAAGCGTATGCAATGTCCTATCCATTTGGAAATGGTCTGTTTTGAAATAGCTTTTCCCTGTGCTGCTGCAGCATATGCTACCAATAATTGCTCAGATTTTCTGAAAGCTTTGGTTTTGTCCAAGTAGAAGCGTAACTGCCTGTGAATGTCCAATGAATGCAGTAGGCTTTCCCCTTTATTCTGTGGTTTTGGATAAAAAGTAGGCAAGTGAATGGTTTGGTTTAGAGAGACACTTGAAATCACCTTAGGCATAAACATAGGGTTAGTTCTTAAGGACACCCTGTCCTGGTGGAAAATGAGGAAAGGTTCCACTTCCATTAGCGCCTGCAATTCTGAAACTCTTCTTGCAGAAGTTATTGCCAGGAGCAGAGCAGTTTTCCAAGAAATGTATTTTAATTCTGCCGTGCTAGCTGGTTCAAAAGGAGGTAAAGTTAATTTTCCCAAAACAAAGTTGAGGTCCCAAGTTGGAGTAGGTGCTCCACGGGGCGGTCTTATGTTTTCAGCCCCTCTAAGGTACTGTTTTAGCAAAGGATTAGAGAAAATTGGTGGATCCGTGTTGTAATGTGCAGAGATGGCAGAGGCGTGGATCTTGATGGATGAAAAGGAGAGGCCATTGTCCAGCATCTCAGTCAAATATTGTAGTATCTGAGGAATGTTTGGCACAAGAGGATCAAGGCTGTGAGCCTGGTTCCAGGCACAGAATCTCTTCCATTTATCCGAGTAGGCTTTCCTGGTACTCCAGAATGACATCCATAACTGCTTTGGAGAGAGGCATTGCTTGCATGGCTAAGGAATCTTCCATGCAGCTAGGTTTAGTGTCTTAAGCTGGCTGTGGAGTAACTGACTGTTGTGCTGAGACTGCAGATGTGGTATTTGAGGCAAAATCCAGGGTGGTCCTTGTGCTAAGTTTTTTAAGATTGGGTACCAGTGCTGGCGTGGCCAGTCTGGTGCAATCAGGATAATTTTTGGCTCTTCTTGCCTGGCCTTTATGAGTACCTTTGGGAGAAGAGGCAGTGGTGGAAAAGCATATACTTGTAGGTTTGTCCAGCTGAATGAGAGGGCATCCATTTTCCATGCTTGCGGATGGTAACTCCTTGTGCAGAATTTCTTTAGCTGGCAATTCATTGGGGAGGCAAACAGATCTATGTCTGGGCTCCACCATTTCTTTGTGATCATTCTGAACATTTGAGGATTCAATTCCCATTTGTGGAGATCCATGATATTTCTGCTTAAGTCGTCTACCAGTGTGTTTTTCTCTCCTGGCAGGAATTGTGCTTGTAGATGAACTTGATAGTTTATAGCGGTGTTCCACAAGGTCATGGCTTGTCTGCAGAGGGGGTAGGAGTGAGTTCCCCCTTGCTTGTTTATGTACCACATAACTGTGGTGTTGTCTGTCTTTAGTAGTAGCTGTCCTGGATGCAACAGGTCCTTGAAAGCTATAAGGGCATTTTGTACAGCTAGCATCTCTTTTTGATTGATGTGAAGATGCCTTTGTTCTGCGGGCCACTTGCCGTGAATACATTTTCCTGCCATGTGTGCTCCCCAGGCGTAATCAGATGCATCTGTTGTCAGTGTTTGCCTGGCTGTGGGTTGAGTGAAAGGATGTCCCTTGTTGATGTGACAAGCTTGAGCCCACCATAGAAACTCCTGTTGAAGGCAAGGTATTAGTGGTATAACTGTTTCCAAACTTTGACAGTGTTGAGACCATACATTATTTAGGTACCATTGTAGTTTCCTCATATGCAGTCTGGCATATGGAATTAGTAGTATGCAAGATGCCATGAAGCCCAAGGCCTGCAGAATTTTTCTTGCAGGGAGTTGGGTCTTTGTTGCCATCAATTGAAAGTATTGTGTCAGTTGTCCTTACTTGTCTGGCGTGAGAAAAACCATCTGGGCCGTTGTGTTCAAGCTGGCACCCAGGAATATTATCTCTTGTGAGGGCACTAGTTTTGATTTCTTTTCGTTTACTGTGTACCCCAGGCAACTTAACTTTTTTTTTTTTTTTACAACCGCCAGATGCTGTAGAAGAATGTCCTTGCTCTCTGCTTGAATCAGGCAGTCGTCCAGGTATGGGTAAATTTGAATTCCTTTCCGTCTGCAAAATGCAATTACTGGTGCCAGGCACTTTGTGAAGACCCTGGGCGCAGTAGATAATCCAAAGGGCAGTGCAGAGAATTGATAGTGCATTGGACCAGCTAAGAACCTAAGGTATCTTCTGCAGTTTTGTCTGATAGGGACATGCAGGAATGCCTCCTTGAAATCCAAAGTCACGAGCCAAGCTTGCTTGCCCAGCATGGGAAGAAGCTGCTGTAATGTCAACATTTTGAATTTCGGAACATCCAGGTAAGTGTTTAGTGAAGAAAGATCCAGAATGGGCCTCCAGGCTTTGTCTTTTCTGGGAACCAGAAAGTCACGAGTAAAATCCTTGACCTTGTTCCTGTGGTGGTACCTTTTGAATAGCTCCCATGTTCATGAGTGCCATAATTTGTTTTTGGGCATCTGCCCATTGATTTAGTGGCAAATTTGGCATTCCTTTTAGAGTGTGAAAGTGGAACCTGTAACCTTTTGAAATAATATTGAGAACCCATTTGTCTTGGGTGATCATATGCCAATTGTGATAAAAAAGTGCCAGTTTTCCTCCCAAAGGGGCTGCCAAGAGTTAGTTGTTTGGCAGCTGGAGTGGGAAGTCATTGGGGCTGTTTTTTATATGGTTGGTGCCTGTCTTCCCCTTCTTTCTGGCCTGATGCACCCCATTGTCGAGGCCTGTAAGAACCTTGTGGTTGACCTCTACCTCTTGGCCATCTGTATCTGCCCCTTTGAGGTCTGTCATTAACTGGAAAGGACCAATTCTTTGTTGGCCAGTTTCTACTAAATCGAGGAGGCTGAACCTGTAAGGAATCCTTCACTGTTTGCATAGATTTGCCTTATCCACCATTTTCTTTAATACCTCTTCTGCCTTAACTCGAAATAAAACATCCTGCTGTAAAGGTGCATCCAGTAATTTAGCTTTAACATGATCTGGTAACATATGTTCTTTTAACCATGCATGTCTTCTAATGACAGAGCCTGTAACTGCTGCTCTGCATGAGGCCTCTAAAGAATCAAAACCACATTGCAAAGTATGCTTTCCCACTTGTTCAGCGGCATGCAATAAATCCTGCATTTCTTTAAAATTAGGAGGATCCGTATTTGGAAGCATTTTTTGTTTCAACTGAGACATCAAAAATTCCTGACATTTTAGCATGTGAAACTGGGAATTTAAAGCTCTCATTGCTAAAGTTGCAGACATATATACTTTCTTTCCCCATCTGTCTAGTGCTCTGGAATCTCTGTCAGAGGGAACTGGGTTCTTTGCTGATGAGGCCTTAACCCCTTTGGGTCCCTAAGAAATAGTTTCAGGATCAGCAACAGGACTTTTATACAGAAATTTGAGAGAGCCAGGGACTCTGTAATATCTGTCCGGTTTAAGTGGAGCTGGAGGTAAGGAATCAGGATTTAAGCTGGATTCAGTGTATACATCATCCACAATATCTAGCACTGGCGGAATAGCCAGAGGTCTGTGTTGAGGTAATAATAGGAAGTCTCCGAGCCTTTTCTTGGATTCTGAATAATCCTGGCCTTCCCAATGGAAATGCTCCCTCATGGTATGTAAGGTTTCCCCAAAGGAGTAGTCCTCAGGTGGAGAGGCTGATGGAATAGATTCCTCAGCATCAGAATCCTCATAAGGGGGTAAAGAATATCCCAGGTCTGTGGATGAATCTGAGGAAATGGACCCCTGGTCGGATGAATCATAATCTGCATCCTGTCTAGGCCTTTTATCAGAGTGATTAGGTCTTCGGCCATTTTGAGCATTTGTTTCTTAGGCATGGAGGCCTGTCCTGGAGAATGCTGTACTTGTTTCTTAGTTTTTAAAGGGGGCTTTGACTTAGAAGAGGGTTTAATGCTTAGCTGAGTAGGTCTGAAGACACGCTTTGAAGCTGCGGGTAGCTCAGGTACTCTGGATCCCTCTGCAGGATCGGTTCCCGTCTGCTGGAAAGCTAGTGCGTCCGAAGGCCCAGCCATCTCCACGTGGGGGTCGGGGATGGCCTGTGGTTCTGCAGAAGCGGTTGTCAGGGGCTGCAAAGGCGCCTCACTGAAAACCGGAGAACCGGTGACTGGCCTAGAAGAGGCTTCGTCGTCAGTTTTGGGCCTCGGATGCCTGTCCTTGTCTTTGCGCTTTTTATGAATACCGGCCATCGGAAGTTCCGACAACATGGTATAATTAAATTTTCTGCCAAAGTAATGTTGGGCAAAGTCAAACCGACGTTTAATAGTGTGCTTATTAAACCTAGCACAAAACATACAACCAGTAAACGTCGTGGTCTGGGCCTAGGCATGGGATACAATAAGAATGGAAATCCTTATGAGGTATTTGCTTCTCACAAGAAATACAGTTATTAACTTTTACTGACATCGGTCTGAGGCAAGAAAAAGTTTCCCCAATGGGGTACTTAGCTTTGTAGAAGACTTTGGTTCTGGATTCGGAATGAAAATCTCAGGAGTAGGCCAACCCGGCACTTGCGAACTGCTTTTGCTTCGGGCACGGTGTGGCAAGAAAGACTGAAGAAAAGGGTGTCGGCTGCATCGTATATACCCCTGTTGCACTGATGTCAGGGAGGAGGCGTCAGCAACCGACGCCGGACCACGACTTTGGAACTCAGGCTGGCTGGGGAACCGCCTGACGGCAGGATAACCCAAGTGTAATGACTGCAGCAGTGTCACACACGATGAACATCGGGGATTATCAAAGGATCCTCTCCTGAATTCTTCATAAGCACATCTTTGAGAGAGAGAAAGAGATTCTTGTTTGACATAAGGGCAGAAGTCAGGCCAGAACAGCCTTTGTATAATGACAGAGAGCCAGCTTAAACATTCATTTGAAAACACATGCAGCTTTCAGTTCTCTCTGGAGTACAATAAGCAAAAGCTATCAAAAAGATACAGATATAATGTTGGTGTGATTTCAGACCTAAAAAGAGCAGGTGTTTGCACGTAAACATTATCCCTTTATTATTTATCGTTGTTGATGTATAAAAAAATCATAGTTAAAATAGACTGTTTTTATTAAGATTCAAGATGAAGGTGTTCTTTTTTTGTCTTTGATGGTATGAGCTCAGTCTAAGCATGCTTTACAGATAATTCCAGTAGCATTCATTGGAAAGTTCATGAATAAATGTTAAACCATTTTGGCAATACAGGCTTGTATATATTCAAAGATCAGAAATAGCCAAAAGCAGTCATTGTGAGGACAGACCTTCTGAAAAAGCAGTTAAGTGTTCAAGCAAAATAGTGGAATGAAGTTGTCGGACAGGTCTTGGTCATCTGAGTACTGACTACATGACAAAATTTCTGTGGAAGATGAAACAATAGGAAAGTACTCTCCTGGTGATGTCTTATTTCCTTTTTCTTTCAAAGATTAACAAATCTGAGGTTCGCAAGTTCAAAATAAAGGCATATATCTCAGTGAGGAGCTTGATGTCTGGATCTCATGCTGGAAAGTACAGTTTTGTACCTACCATAAATGTAGATGTCCGATAGATATGCAACAGCAGTCCTGACATATGGGTTGTCCTGCCTCAGGCAGCCGGCCGGATTCCAAAGTCTGGGTCCGGCGTCGGCTGATGTCGCCTATTACCCAACGTCAGAGCGGCTGGGGTATAAAAGCATCAGCCGACGCCATCTTCTTCAGTGTTTCTTGCCCCAGATGCCAGGTGCCCTCCAAGGAAGGCTAAATTTAGAGAATGGATAAAAATTCCAGACATGCACAACAGTAATAAACAGATACACCATAACAGATATCCCCAGCTAATTTGAAAAAGGGGGAGTGGATCCAAAAAAGAGAATTACAGAGGGGTAGGAGGGAGGGAAAACCTGACTGCAGTTGCATATCTATCGGACATCTACATTTATGGTAGGTACAAAACTGTACTATGTCCTTCAAGAATGCAACTGCAGTCCTGACATATGGGTTGAATACCATAGCCAAGCTGGGGGTGGTAGGATCTAAGATAAGGATGGTGTAGCTAAAATGCCCTGCAGGACTGCAGAAGCAAAGCCTGCTCGGGATCTGGAATATAAAGGCAGGTTGTAATGTTTGGAAAATGTATGCACGGAGCTCCATGTAGCAGCTTCTAGAATGTCCTTTGTAGCCACCCCTCTTAGAAAGGCTGTGGAGGTGGCTGTAGTTCTGGTGGAGTGTGGCCTGATATTGGCTGGCACACCTTTTCCATGAAAAGAGTAGCAGAATCTGATGCAGTTTCCAATCCATTTTGAAATTGTTTGTTTGGAAATTGCCTTTCCTTGTACTCCAACAGCGTAAGCTACAAATAGTTGGTCAGACTTTCTGTTGGCCTTTGTTCTGTCCAAGTAGTAGCGCAATTGTCTGTGTATGTCCAATGTGTGTAGAAGCTTTTCTCCTTTATTTTGAGGATTGGGAAAGAAAGTAGGCAGGTGAATTGCTTGATTTAGAGAAACCCTGGATATCACTTTTGGCATGAATGAAGGATTGGTTCTTAAAGAGGCTCTGTCCTGATGGAAAATGAGAAATGGAGGTATTGCCATGAGGGCCTGTATCTCCGAGACTCTTCTTGCTGAAGTAACTGTCAACAGGAAAACGGTTTTCCAGGAGAGAAATTGCAATTCTGAAGATGCTGCTGGCTCAAAAGGAGGAAGAGTTAATTTTTCCAGGACGAAGTTGAGGTCCCATGCAGGCACCGGTGGTTTTCTTGGGGGTTTAATATTCTTTATCCCTCTTAGAAACTGTCTTAGTAAAGGATGTGAAAACACAGGTGGATCACAGTCGTATTTTGCTGAAATTGCTGAAGCGTGTATTTTTATGGAAGAATATGAAAGGCCATTGTGACGCATTTCTGCCAAGTATTCTAGTATCTGTGGGATGCTCATTACTGATGCATCCTGACCCTTGTTGCATTCCAGATGTTGAATCTCTTCCATTTGGCTGAATAAGTTTTTCTGGTGGAAGGCCTGCGTGCTTCCAGTAAGATCTCTTGAACTTTTTTGGAGAGAGAGATATGGGGAGAAGTCATGGAACCCTCCAAGCTGTCAGTTGCAATGTTTGCAGGTTGGGATGAACAGTCCTGTAATTGTGCTGAGTTATAAGCAGAGGCCATTGAGGCAGGAGCCACGGCTTGGTGCGAGTTATGCTCCTTAGTAATGGATACCAGTGCTGTCTTGGCCAGTCTGGAGCTATCAAAATGCCTTTCGGTTGTTCTGCTTTGATCTTCAGTAACACCTTGGTCATTAATGGTAGAGGTGGAAATGCATAGATTGTTAGAGAATTCCAGCTGAAGAAGAGAGCATCCATTCTCCAGGCTTGAGGATGGTGTGTCCTTGAGCAGAACTTCTTTAGATGATGATTGAGGTGTGAGGCAAAGAGATCTATGTCTGGCCTTCCCCATGCATGAGTTATTTGTGAAAAAATGTCTGGATGCAACATCCATTCGTGCGGGTCCATAATGTTTATGCTTAGACTGTCCGCCAGAACATTGTCCTTGCCTGGGACAAACTGGGATTGCAACTGTATGTTCAGTTTCAGGGACTTTTCCCAAAGAGTCATTGTTAGTCTGCAGAGGGGGTAAGAATGGGTGCCTCCCTGTTTGTTTATGTACCACATAACAGTGGTGTTGTCTGTCTTTATTAGCAGATGCCCTTGCTGAAGAAATATTCCGAAGGCCTCGATTGCATGAATCACTGCCAATATCTCTTTTGATTGATGTGCAGATGCAATTCTCGAGGTGCCCATTGCCCTTGAATGCATCTGCCCTCCATGTGCGCCCCCCATCCATGATCTGAGGTGTCTGTTGTAATGGTTTGGCTTGCTTGAGGTTTGTTGAAAGACATGCCTTTGTTTAGCTGGCTTGCTTGTGCCCACCACAAAAACTCCTTTTGTAGACATGGAATGAGTGGGATAATTGCTTCTAAGTTGTGGCTGTGTTGAGACCATAAACTTTTTAGGTACCATTGTAGTTTTCTCATGTGTAGTCTTGCCAGTGGAATTAGAAGAATGCAAGATGCCATGAAACCCAGGGCCTGCAGGATTTTCCTTGCAGTCATCTGGGTGTGCTTTGCTAGGCTTTTGAAGTAATTTGCCAATTGCTCTTGTTTTTCTTCTGTAAGGAAAGCCATTTGTGAGTTTGTGTCCAGTTTGGCTCCTAGAAAAATTATTTGTTGGGATGGCAGTAGTCTTGATTTTTGAATGTTGACTGTGTATCCCAAAGCCTGTAGTAAGTGAATGACATAGTCCAAGTTTCTTATCAAGGCTTGCTTGCTGTCCGCTTGTATAAGGCAGTCATCCAGGTAAGGGTATATTTGTATCCCCTGAAGTCTGCAATGTGCAATTACTGATGCCAGGCATTTCGTGAATACTCTGGGCACAGTAGATAAGCCAAAAGGCAATGCTGAGAATTGATAATGCTCTGACCCTGCAAGAAATCTGAGGTATCTTCTGCAGCTGTGTCTGATTGGGACATGCAGGTATGCCTCCTTGAGGTCCAGAGTAACCAGCCAATACCCCTTGCCCAGCATGGGAAGAAGTTGCTGTGACGTCAGCATTTTGAATTTTGGCACAATGAGAAAAGTGTTTAGAGCGGACAAGTCCAGTATAGGTCTCCATTGCTTTTCTTTTCTTGGAACAAGGAACAGTCTTGAGTAGAATCCCTGGCCTTGTTCCTGAGGAGGAACCTTTTCTATTGCTTTGATTTGTAGCAGCTTTGAAACTTGTATGAGTGCCTCTGCCCTTTGATTTTGTGGCAGGTTTGGCATGCCTTGTCTTGTTGGTAAGGTATGGAAGTGGAACCTGTAACCTTTGTCTATTATGTCCAAAATCCATTTGTTCTTTGTAAAAACGTGCCAGTTTTTTGAAAATAAAGATAATTTTCCGCCTAAAGGTGCTTCTCTTTGAGCCTTGGTCGGCGGTGTCAAAGTCAAGTCATTGTGATTGTCCCTGTGGAGCAGTAGAAGTCCCTGCGCCACTTCTCTGATTAGTTGGTTGCCACTGGCGGCCCCTGTAGGAGCCTCGGTATTGCCCTCTACCTCGTGCATGCCTGTTTTTTTCCCCTTTGGAACTTGTCAGTGTCTGGAAAGGACCAATTATTCGAAGGCCAATTCCTACTGAACCTTGGTGGCTGAACCTGGAGGAAATCTTTGACTGTTTGTACTGATTTAGCCTTTTCCTCAATTGATTTCAACACACCCTGTGCATTAGCACCAAATAGCTTGCCTTTTTCCAGAGGTGCATCTAGAAGCTTTACTTTAACATGATCTGGCAATGTCTGTTCTTTCAACCAAGCAAGTCTACGTATGACGGCCCGTCATAGCTGCCCTACATGAAGCTTCCAATGCATCATAACCACACTGAAGAAAATGATTGCTAACCTGCTGAGTATTATGAACCAAATCCTGCAGGGCCTTTCTATGTAAAGGCTCAGGAGAGGCTAACTTTTTCTGCAAATCATCCATCAAGAAATCCTGATACTGAACCATATGAAAAAGACAGTTAAGTGCCCTCATGGCAAGGGTGGATGAGGTATAAACGTTTTTACCCCACCTCTCCAGGGACCTAGATTCCCTGTCTGCGGGCAAAGGATTTTTGACCGTGGAAGTGGCCACTCCTTTGGGCCCCTGAGAAACAGTTTCTAGATCAAAAGAGTGGGCCTTAAAGAGATGTTTATGAGTCTCAGGAACCCTGTAATATCTGTCAGGCTTGACAGGAGCAAGAGGGAGAGAATCAGGAGAAGTACTGGAGTCTGAGAACACATCATCCAATACATCTAACACTGGGGGTATAGCTAAAGGCCTGTGCTGGGGTAACTTAAGGAAAGTCCGAAGCCTTTTCCTGGAGTCGGAGAAATCCTGGCCCTGCCACTGAAAATGCTCTCTCATGGAGTGGAGAATTTCCCCGAAAGAAATATCCTCAGGAGGAGAGGCAGAGGGAATGGATTCATCAGCATCAGAATCCTCGTAGGCCAGGAAGGATTCTTCCTGGGAATCTGAAAGGCCTGACTCACCAGAGGCTTCATCTGAGGAAAGGGTATCTGCCTGCTCAACCCTAGGCCTTTTGTCTGAAGGCGGCTGAGAACCTCTGTCTGGATGAGCCTGAGAGCCCCTGATTAAGGAAATTAGATCTGCAGCTAAAGTCATGATCTGTTTATCAGAAGTGGGACCCTGTGAAAAAGATTTAGGAGGGTGAGACTTAGCCTGGCTGGCAGCCTTAGCACGTGTGTAGGCCTTGATGGACATAGACACAGGAGGCCTAGCTGCCCCACGTGCTGGAGTAACTTTGTCCACCGGTATGGTGTCAGGCAAATCTTGGGCTTCGGTTTCAGGAGGAAAATCAACAACCGGCACCGGGGTAGCCTCCGGGACCGAAGTGTGCGGTAAAGCGGTGTCATCAGCCTGGAGGGGTTGAATTACCGCCTCCGGAGAGACCGATGCACTCGAGGTAGGCTTTAGCGTGGTGTCGGTGAAAGTCGCGGGCCGCGAATGTCGGTCCCGGTCCTTCCGTTTTTTGGAAATATGTGCTGTCGGTTGTTCCGACGGCATGATATAGGAGTAATTTTCCCCAAAAAAGTCTTCAGCAAATTCTGCCCGGCGCCTAAGTGTGCACTTATTGAAGCAAGCACAGGCCGAGACGTCATGGTCTGGGCCGAGGCAGGGAAGGCAGTAAGAATGGAAGTCCTTATGAGGTATTTGTTTACCACAAGACAAGCAATTATTAACTTTTGCAGTTTTTTCTGACATCGGCTGAGGCAAGAAAAGGTTCCTCAATGGGGTACTTAGCTTTTTGATGACTTCGGATCTGAAAACACAGGAGCTGGCCGACCGGCACTTGCGAACTGCTTCTGCTTCGGGCACCGCGCGGCAAGAAAGACTGGAGAAGATGGCGTCGGCTAATGCTTTTATACCCCAGCCGCTCTGACATCGGGGAAGAGGCAACATCAGCCGACCCCTGACCCAGACTTTGGAATCCGGCCGACCGAAGGGCTGCCTGAGGCAGGACAACCCATATGTCAGGACTGCAGTTGCATTCTTGAAGGACATCTTGCAGATGCAGTCATCCAATTCTTTCTTAAAAGGTGTGAGTTGATGAGCTGAGTATACAAGTTACTGAGATGTTTTCACGTCAATGTATGGCTGAGATTAGTTTTTATCAAGACTGAATGTGAATGTCCTCCTGTGTGAAGTACAGATGGTGGGTTGTATCATAAGACAAGGATTTCAGATAGAAAGGACTCATAATGCACCGGTTCCCTCTAAGAAAGTTATGAGAGAGAAGACAGATTCATTGTTGCTGTATGACAAGTCTTGAAGCTCTCTGATTCTTATGAGAAATCTTTGCACCTTCTCTAGCTGCACTAAATGGCATAAGAGTAGATTATAAACAGGGTAATACACAAATAAAGATCCATATAAAGGGTGACAGTTAACTCTCTACCACAGCTTAAATTCACAGATTAAGTTGCCAATTTTATATATTCTGCGGACAGAAACAGCTACAAGGGTATGAAATGAAAGGCTTAATCAACAAAGATCCACTGTGAAGGTCAACAGCAACAGTGGTCATGGCCTGCACCACTGCCCCCAGTTTATGTGATGTACGACTTCTAATTCCACATCTCTAGAAGCAATTATGAAGGGAAACTGGCCTTAACAGCATGTATAGAAGCCAGAAGTGACAAACTTCATGACACCCATGCAGACGGGATCTGAAAGTTCGACTGCAGAATCCTACACTAAGGCACTGTACGAGCACATCCACTCGTGCATGAATCGTGCCATCCCAAATAGAACCAAGATTCTCTTCTCCAAAAAAAAGGAAGCCAATCTGGTGGTCCCCTGCTATAAACAAACTATACAACAGAAGGAAGAAACTGTTGCAGAAAAGAGGAAAATCCCAGGATGAAAAAAACTCCCTCACCAGCCTCAGTAAGAAGCTGAGATCCCTCATAAAATCCTCAAAAGCTAGCTACGAAAATAAAATTGCCAAAGATTCCAAAGACAATCACAAGGCATTCTATAGTTATGTCAAGAATCTAAATGGCAATGCTCATATCTGCTCTGAGCTACAACAGAATGGCATTAAATATACTGATCCCGAGGATACGGCCAATATCCTGGCAGATCAATTTAGTGCCAACTTCACCCCACTCTCACCCCCTAAAGGGCCCATCTCAATACCAAAAGATTGCCAAATTCCGGTAATCACGGCCACACAAGTAGAAATCGCACTCTCCAAAGCTAAGAATACAGCATCCATGGGACCAGATGACATCCTAGGTTGTGTACTACATGAACTACAAAATGAACTGGCACCTCACCTAAGTGTCATGTTTAATCATAGCCTCACCTTAGGCTTTGTGCCCACTGAGTGGTGCACAGCTACAGTTATCCCACTCCACAAAGGGGGATCCACCTTGGATCCCGGGAACTACCGTCCCCATCAGTCTGACAAGCCTGATCTGCAAGGGCATGGAACGCATTATTGTGGAACTTATAAACAAAGACATTGGCAACCTTCAAACACTGGACCCCACCCAGTTTGGGTTTGTGAAGGGCTGATCTTGTCTCCTGAATCTGACTGACTTCTTCGAATCAGTCTCCAGAGCTGTGGATGAGGGTAAGGCAGTCCACACAGCCTATCTGGACCTCGCCAAGGCCTTCGACACCATCTCCCACTCTGGAATCATAGATAAACTTACTAAGCTGGGCATAAATCCCTACGTCACTCAATGATTGCCAACTGGCTTACTGACAGAAACCAGACTGTAAAAGTAGCAGACTCCAAATCCAGCTTCAGACAAGTAACAAGTGGAGTACCTCAGGGTTCAGTCCTGGGAACACTTTTGTTTGGCATCTACTTCTCTGAAGTACAGGCCAACACTAAGGGACTCTGGCTAACAAAGTTTGCAGATGACTGCAAACTGGGAGCCATTATTGAATCCCCAAATTATGTGGATATTCTACAAAAGGGCCTTACAGAAACAGATGCCTGGTGCCAGAGCCATGGGCTCACGCTTAATGCCAAGAAATGTATAGTTATCCCCTTTGGAAAAAAACATGTACCTATGAATTACCACATAGGTGGCAGTACACTGAACATCGAAAGTGTGGTGAGAGACTTAGGGACACAGGTGGACAGTGGTCTCACTTTCGATCGCCACAACAGTCAGGAAATCCTTCTATGTGGCACACCTCATCACTAAGGGCTTTTCATCCAGAAAAAAGAGGTCATTGTCCCACTGTACTCATCACTCATTAGACCAATTATAATGTATAATGCCCATTTGGTATATACCTCACAAGACATCTGCAACAGCTGGAAAGGCCACAGAAATACCTCACTAAAAGAATAACAGGCCTAAAGCATATGCTGACAGTCTAAAAAAAACTCCAGCTATACTCTGTGGCATACCGTCTACTCAGAGGCGATCTCTGCTTAACATACAAGGCCATGTCAAACCCTGAGCTGTTGAACATGCTCCACTTAAAGAAATCCCAATCCCTCAGAGCCACACGCTCCAGGGATCTAAACCTTGTCATCACAATGAACAAAACATGCTGGAGGGATAGGTTCCTGACCCAGAGGCTCCCCACACTCTGGAATAGACTACTACATGTCAAGCAGAGCGCCTCCTTGGCCCTCTTCAAAAGGAACCTTGATGATTGGATGGGAAATAAGAAATTCACCCCGGGGATCATGTCAGTCGCCCTGCTAGACAGGGGTCCAGAGAAGTAAATATTGTGGGAAGAAATATCCAGGGAATTGTTATGGCTAGGCTTGTATAGGCCCTAGGGCCGACAGCCTAGTACCAACCTATGAACCTATAAATCTGCACTGCTACCACGTGTAACATCCAATAACTTCCACACCCAATAAACCTTAACATTCAACAGTTGCAGATCAGAGCTACATTCAATGATTCAACTTGATTTCACCCAGTTCACAGTGGAGTTTAGTTTCAGTGTAAATTTACTAGCAGTAACTGAAATGTAAGCAGGATTATTTTACATATAAACATTTCCAGGAGAGGTTAACTGAACCTATTCAACACCAACATCCCCTACCATATTTTTTCTGGTAACACTGGCACCAGCTAAAAGCTATTAAAAATACAGTTTAAACACTAAATCTTCCAAAAGATGATGTTAAAGGTTACTAGTACACAATTCCAAAGCATATAACCTTAAGCCATTAAATAGCCAACTACAAAATGTATTCACAATTCCAAAGCATATAAACATAAGCTATTAAATAACCATCTACAGATTTAAAAATGAACAAAATGTTTTAACTGAAATAAAATCAAATATTGTTCTTTGTAAAACCAAATACAAAAGCAGCTTTACACTTGCAGAAATAAAATAGAAAATAAGTGTGGTTAAACAAGAACACCAAGAAAAAAATTTAACCACTATACCACCTGGATCTCTCACCAGAAGCTACGGAGATATTCTACATTTCTACCTAGATGTAACTCAGAATCAAAACATTAGAAGCATAATTCAATAAACCCATGAACTTTGAATCCAGCTTGAGCTCTGTTTAAAGAATGCAGCCACAATGCACAGTCCTGAAGTAAAGCTATAAGTCAACCAACAGAGTCATTCTTTTTGCTTAGAGTCCAACACATTTGCTCCAGTTTGAATTTAAAAGTGGACAATTCTTTTCCTTGTGAGGAATAGTCTAAGTCAAACAAGCTAAGGTGCAAATAAGAAGATATAAGCAGAAAGCACTGTAAATCTGTGCACACATGAGAAGCACATTTAGTTTCTAAAAACGTCATCAAACTCTGTGCAATTTACTTTTTCTTTAACATTCTGTTCACGTATTTAAAGCACTTATATTGAATTACCACTTGTGACAAACTTACAATTATATGAAAGTAAACAAATATTAACGAGTTCACAAACACAAGCTTTATACATCACATACAGTCTTCTGTACAATATAATCAACACATCACATAACATCACATAAATTGTTCAATTTCTGCCTTCTCTTAAACTTCATGCTTCCTCCAGAACACTTTTTCTGCATGGATTGTTCCCACAATTTTCATTTTTTCTTTGTAATTTGCTCCTACACTTTTATAAAGATCTCACTTCCTGTTCTTTTATCTGTTAGAATACTCAACTTCAAATACTGTTCGTTTAGAGTGATTTCCATTTTCTATAATTTGCTTTTTTGACAGCCACCAGAATTAAATTTAACAAGACTTCATTCTAGGCAATTCAGATCCTGTATCCCAGCTCAAAAAATTATTTTCTTAGTTACAGTCATTTGCTCACTTGCTACCTCTTTCTTCCCCATCACACCTCCAACATTTGCTTTCAACTTGAGAAAAAATTATCTGAAGTATGCTTGGGATATAAAAGCAACTATGCAAACACTTCCAAGCAAAAATCTTAACTCTTCTAGACTTTTTTGCATATTCAGGAACCATACATATGTCCCTACCACTGTTTCGTTGTGAATTGCTTACCTAATCTCTCTTGCCAATCTTTTCTGACCTCCTCCAATTGATTCTTATAGTTATTGTGCAATACTTTATACGCCCTAATAATCATCCCTTTTTTAATAGCAGCTTCTTTTCTAGGGTAAACTAAAAACTCAACCAGTACAGGACTTTCACGCAAGATTTCCCTATCCCCCTGGACTTTGCCTAAATTCTGATATCAATCCCTGATAGGGAAGGCATTCTCTAGCCTGTAGTCCAAATGTCTTCTTGGTCTCTTCCCATTCTATTAACTTTCCCTCTCCAATTATTTGTTACTGATACCATGGTTCCTTTGCCAGCTTCCTCTAGTAAATTCCAGCCACCTCTTGCATATCCTCTGTACACCAAAATGCAGTCATCCCTACTGGCAGAATCTCCTTTGTCCATTCCCGTGTTAGCTTAGTTCTCAGAATACTTTATGAATATAATATTCTGTATCACTGTTGTTACTCTCCTTAAAGATCAGCATCCAAAACCCACTCTCTCTATTTCTTGAATCCCCCCCACGTCATCATCATCCCTTTCCACTGTCAATTGCAACTTTCTACTTGTGTTATGTATAAGAGTGTTAATTAACTGTGCAACTCTGAAATATCCCTTCAAATCAGGTAATCCTAAACTACCTTGTTCTATTGGAAGTATTAATTCATCCCACTTAACTCTAGCCCTCTTGCCCTCCCAGATAAAAAAAAAACATCAACTCTTTATTGCTATCACAACTTCTCCTCTGGTTGAATAAAAAATGCCTGACCTGCATATAAAACTATTCTGTTCACATTATACATTTTACCATTAAAAAAAAAAAAAAAACAAGTTCATGCTTTAGTCTAATACTGTTTTTTTCTGTTGCACATTTCAGTAGAATATAAAACCATTTTTTTTTTGCCAGATGACAAAATTCTGCATGTTTACACTGAAAGCAAAGTCTTTACACTGAACCATTATGTACAACATCAACTGCTATTTGAAAGGTAGTGTCACCAGGAAAGTTAAGGACAATGCTCCCAAATTTGCAGTTATCTGCATGTTTGCTGGGCCAAATAGTGAAGTCAGTTTTGACATCTGAGAAAAAAAAATATCAAGCAGGAGTGGCCCTAGAACAGAGCATTGTCGAATCCAATAGTAACATGGGATAGCGAATATCAGAGTCCTCCAGTTTACAAATATTTGTATGACCATATAGGCAACCGTGGATCCAAGTTCACACAGCTTCATTTACCTCTATATATCCAAGTTTATGTCTTACTCTACATTAAGCTAGAGCAAGGCAAGCTACATGAATGTACGAACCTAGATTAAGAGTGGCAGTCACAGTCTGCAAAATCTTCATGAGTTCTGGGTTAGGTCACAGAGAAGAATGCATCTTTTTTTTTTCAAACAAGAAATATCTTTACTGAATTATCACATAACACAAGCAATCATATTTATATACACGACACAAACCACAATATATTTTCATTTGCAGACATTATACATAACAAAATCTTGTATACAGTCACTGTCAACCAATCATTTCATAGATCAATCACTTTCTGCCTTCTCTTAAACTTCATTACTCCTACAAAACATTATTCTGCATGTACTGGTCTCACAATTCACATTTTTTTCCATGCAATTTCTTCCTACTCCTTTTATCTCTATTATATTCACTACTTCTAGCACAGTTGGTTTAGACTTTGATTTCCACATTGTATTAACTGCTCTTTTGGCAGTCACCAGAATTAAACTCAGCACGGCCTTACTATGTCTACGCAATTCTGATTCTGTATCGCAGCTCAAAAAATCATCTCCTTAGTTACAGCAATTTGCTCACTCAGCATTTCACTCAGCATGGAATTGTTGAAGCCTGCCAACTAATGACACTCCCAAAAATATAATTCCAATTACCTCTTTCTTCCACATCACACCTCCAAGATTTGCAATCTACCTATGGAAAAATTCTTTGGGGTCTTAAAATACCTATGCACATGCTTCCAAGCAAAGATTCTAAATCTTCTAAACTCTGTTGCATACTTCGGAGACATACAAACATACTCCCACTGTTTCTTTGTGAACTGTTTATACATGTTCTCTTCACAATCCTCTCTAGCCTCCTCTGATTGATTCCCATAGTAATCATGCAATATTTTATGTGCTTTACTAATTATCCCTTTTTAAAGAAAGCTTATGTTCTACATTCTACTAAAAACTATACCAGTGCTGGTCTTTAACTTGGGGTCCCCCTATTCCTTTCTCTTTGTCTATACTCTGATATCAACCCTTAACAGTAAAGGCAATCTTTAGCCTGCAGTCCAACTGAATTCTGGCCTCTTCCCTTTTGATTACCTTTCCAACACCTTGCTTCCTTTGCCGGATTTCTCCAATAAATTCCAGCCCCCTCTAGCCTATCTCTGTATGCCTAATTGTAGTCATCCCTATCAGCAGAATCTCCTTTTTTCTTTGCTGTGTTGGCTTAGTTTTCAGAATACTTTCTGCTACTTAAAGAATATAATATTCTGTATCGTTATTATTATTCACCTTAAGGTTTTAAGGAAAATCCCAGTCTCTCCTTATTTCTTGAGCTTCCCCCTGTTTCATCATCATCCCTTTCCACTTTGAATTACAGCTTCCTGTTTGTGATATGTATAGGAACCTTAGCTTTGTAGCTCTGAAATAGTCCTTCAAATCATGCAATCCCAAAACACCTCGTTTTTTTGGAAGGGTCAACGTATCTCACTTGACTCCTAATCTCTTCCACGTCCAGATTAGAGAAGGTGGTTATCTTGAGTATAACTAAGTTCCATGATGTGAGGCAGGTGTAACAAACTTTTCTGTAACAGAAGTATCAAGGATTTTAGCCTTTATATCCATGGGTACATTTTCTGATAACAAGCATGCATTCCTATTTTTTCAGCTAATTCAATATTATAAATATTTGCACAATCCCAAGTGCAAACAGTCTTGTGACATTATTATGCCTTTCAGTATACAGTCCTTCAGCCATTATTAGTATGTCACAATCAGCAACAAGTAGTGCAACTGTTTCCAATTATGTTTTACAAAACCTACATTTATCTGTTTTCTCCCACATGCTCAATGGACTTTGTAAACAAACATTTACGTAGTCCACTATCTTGGGCTGCAAATATTAACCTTTCATCTTTTGGTTTGAATTTGCCTCTCCTTAACCATTCCTGCATTTGATCCTGATCAACAGAAGGTTGTTCCAGGAGTTTTCTCTATTTGCAACTATATTTATGCATTTTCCACATTTCTTGACTTCTCGTCTGATCCTTCACCTTATATCCTTTTGTTTTATTTTTTTTTTTGGCACATTCAGTTGCTGCCTGATTTTTGTCTACTTCTAGTTCGATTTCCATTCCTACTTAACACTGATATGCTTCTGCTAGACTAAGCAGGGAAGTAATTAGATTTATTCTCCTCATGTTTAAAAACTTTCACTATGTTTGGGTCTTGTCAGGCCACCAAATATGTATGCAGTCCCAAGATTGCAGATCTATACATGTAATCAATTTCAAGGAGGCCCATACCTCCTTCGGAACAGGGAATATATAAACTTGGCATGCCCTGATTGTTATAAATCATTTGATGAGCATGAAGCACCCTTTTTGTTTTCCTATCTAATCTACCCAACACCTTTTGGAGCCAGTTAATCATTCCAAAACTGTACATTAGGACAGGAGGAGCAAATTGGTATATAGCTTGAACTTTGTTCCTAGATGTCAACATTGTTTTCAGGATTAATTTAAGTCTTATAAAATATTCCTTACCAAGTTTTATTTGCATTTGTGCATATTTTAGTGTTGGGTCCTTTATTAATTCCCAGATATTTATACAATCCCTCTTGCTCAAGATCTTTTAGATCACATTCTTGTCCCAAATAAGAAATTATGTATTCACCATAACATTCCATATTTGTTGTCCATCTTGCCTATATTGTTGCTGGTTGGTTTCGGAACAGAGCATTGGTTCTGACTCAGAACAATATAAAAGCTCGAGAGCTTCCACGGGCTTGAGGCTAACCCTATCCCATGATGCTTAGGGTAGAATACTCAGATCATGTTTGTAAGCGAAAGCAGTACTATTATCTATACATACTTATACACATAGCCTGTCTAGCTGAAGAAAGAAAACAGAGACTCCAAAAAACAACTTTATTTGTATCCATATATATAAACACACACACGTGTGTGTATATATACATATATATACACATATATATACATACATATATATATATATATATACATACATATACACATATATATA
>NC_056741.1:534094391-534191891 GCF_019279795.1 Protopterus annectens
ATCGGCTGAGGCAAGAAAGAGTCCCCAACGGGGTACTTAGCTTTATAGAAGTCTTCGAAGTAGTATTCGGTAGTAGTAAACTCTGGATCTGACCGACCGGCACTTGCGAACAGCTTCTGCTTCGGGCGCCACGCGGCAAGAAAGACTGGGGAAAATGGCGTCGGCTGATGCCTTTATACCCGAATAACTGCCGCAATGACGTCGGGTGAAGTGCGACACCAGCCGAAGCCAGACCCAGACTTTGGAATCCGGCCGACCGAAGGGCTGCCTGACGACAGGACAACCCATTTGTAAAGACTGCAGATGCATCCTTGAAGGACATCCTTGTCCCCATTCCTCTGCTGGGACAGGCTGAATAGCCCTGATACTTAAAAAACCTGCTGTTGAGCCTCTGCCCACTGATCTGGGTGTAGGTCTGGCCAACCGTTTGGGGTTGGTAAGGTGTGGAAGTGGAATTTGTATCCTTGGGAAACTATATTTAAAACCCATTTGTCTTGGGTAACGAGTTCCCAGTTATTTGCGTGCAGGTTAATCTTTCCCCTTAAAGGAGCGGTCAGTTGAGCAGGGCTTGGAAGGTTTAAAGTTAAGTCATTGTGACAGTTTACCATAGAGGGGTGTCTTACTACTTCCAGCTTCGGAAGTGGGAACCCCCCACTGCTTAAGCCTGTGAGTACCTAGGGACGGTAGCCTAGGTGGTCTTATGTTCCTGGGTTTGGACTGAGAAGGCCTGCAAAAGACAGGAAAGGACCAATTCTTAGAAGGCCAATGCCTACTAAATCTGGGAGGCTGTACTTGCAGGAAATCTTTTAACAGTTTGCATAGATTTAGCTTTTGCCTCCATCTATTTAAGTACTACTTCTGCTTTGTTGCCAAACAGGTAGTCTTGGTTTAAGGGAGCATCCAGTAATTTAGCTTTAACATGATCTGGCAACGTTTGCTCCTTAAGCCAAGCATGCCTTCTAAGAACAGACCCAGTAACAGCAGCCCTACAAGATGCCTCTAAGGGAGTCAAAACCACATTGTAAAGTATGTTTACCAACTTGTTCAACAGAATGCATAAAATCATGTCATTCTTCATTTTCAGCACAGTCAGAAAACATTGATTTTTGTTTAAGTAATCCAACAATATGCTCCTGATACATTAACATATGAAACTGGTAGTTAAGGCCCTAATGGCCAAAGTAGCAGAAGTGTATACATTCTTACCCAATCTGTCCAGAGCACTGGAATTATCAGAGGGGGTAGGGTTTTTAGCAGTAGTAGCCTTAATGCCCTTGGGTCCTGTGAAATGGTCTCTGGGTCCGCAGTAAGATTCTTAAAGAGGAGCTTGTGAGAGTCAGGTACTCTAATACCCGTCAGGTTTCCTGGGAGCCGGAGGTAAAGTGTCTGGGGCCAGGATAGATTCCAAGAAAGCATCCTCTACAATGTCCAGTACAGGAGGGATAGCTAAAGGTCTGTGTTGAGTTAGGAGTAAGAATTCCCTAAGCCTGGCTTTCCCAGCGGAAATGCTCCCTAAGAGTGTGCAAAGTTTCACCAAAAGAGAAATTCTCTGGAGGGGAAGCAGAGGCAATGGAGTCCTCTGCATGAGAATCCTCATAGGTAGATAAGGGCAAATCCTGGTCATCAGAAGAAACAGAAATTTCAGAATCCTGATCAGAAAAATCAGAAGGAAAATCAGTTCTAGGTCTCAGAGGGAGAAGGCTGGCTTCCCCTAATTAGAATAATATGGTCTTCAGCCATTCTTATCATTTGTTTTTTAGGCATATGGGCCTGACCATGCAGTTTGGACATCGGTTTTCTAGGCGTGGATCGAGTTTTAGGCCTTGAAGAAGAAGATGGCGTCGGTTTGATATGCAAGTCAGTAGGCCTGAATACACCCTCAGAAGCCAGCACCTGCACAGCGGCTCTGAACCCATCCAAGGTAGAGACATCCGCAGGTTTCATAGTCGAAGAAGCATCTCACAGCATTACTGGACTCCCGAATGGGTCTCAGTAGAGGCCTGTGAATCTGAAGTAGCGGGTATCAGGGGCTGCGAAAGTGCCTCACTGTGTACCAGCGAACTGGCGACTAACTTAACGGAAGCGTAGTCGGCAGCTTTGGACCTATGCGGTCTGTCTTTATCTATGTTTTTCAGAATGTTGGTAGTCGGATGGCTTACCGAAGCCATTTCTGGATAACTAAACAGAGTACTGAAATAGTGTGATGCAAATATGAACAGACGATGAATAGTTCAAGGATTGAATAAGGCACAAAACCGACAGGGAGGAACGTCGTGGTCTGGGCCCAAGCAAGGAATGCAGTACAAATGAAAATCTTTATGAGGTATTTGCTTTCCACAAGTAATACAATTGTTAACGTTTACGGACATCGGTTTAGAGCAAGAAAAAAGATCCCCAATGGAGTACTTAGCTTTTTTGAAGACTTCGGCTCTGAAACTCGAAGACAACAATTTCAGGTGTCGGCCGACTGGCACTTGCGAACTGCTTCTGTTTCAGGCACCGCACGGCAAGAAAGACTGATGTAATGGCTTTGGCTGCATGCTTTATACCCCTGACTACCTGAAGTCATGGAAGAAGAGACAGCAACTGACGCAGTACACAGGACTGATAATCAGGCCGGCTGAGGGCTACCTGCAAGCAGATAACCCAAATGTAATGACTGCAACATTGAAACACGAAGAACATCTACCAGACCCAATACTAAACTCTAAAATGGTATGGGAAGAAAAGATCTCCGCAACATTGCTCTCTTTGAAAAAACAAACAAGTCAAGTGGAGTCAAAGACCAAGCTTTAGACATGAATGGTGGCAAACTAGATCTACAGAGTTGATGGAGGAGCAGGGAGTTATGGGTAAGGGAGGCAGACCCAAAACAAAAAGACTAAAGACTTTTGAATTGGCAAGTATCGGATCTGAAGTCCCACAAGTTGAATTTAGATGGAAAAGACAACATTGGATATAAACTTAAAAAGAGATACAGCTACATATGCAAAAATGCTTACATTATGTTTTCTTACTTGCTGTGTGTAAACATTTATCTACGGCTGGTCTTCAACAAGTTGAAAATCTGGTTAACAGAGCTCCAGGACATTAGCCTAGTAAGCCAAGTCCACTTTCTAGTTATGATGTTTCAGTATTTCATTCTAGTACAACTGTGAAATTTTCTGGAATGTCACATACCTACACATTGGATTGCGATAAGTGTTCCTTTGTGCCACGTCTTGGTCCTCTTCTTCCCCAAAATACGCATTCCTACTACAAGGTCACCATCTTTGTCACCTCCTACAACACCAGATGCCAGTTGTAAGCCACCCATTGAGCTTGTAGGAGAAGAAGGAACAGAATAAACACCCAGTGGCTGAATATCTGTATAAGGAAACAAATGCATAAACTAGAAATTGCAATAAACCAAATCAGGATGCATTTCTTCAAATGTTAATTTTATTATTCCCTTATCCAGTCTTTCTAGTACTGTTTTTCTCTCTATAAAATGCTAACCTTTCTGAAACACCACATCCAATCTGACAGCCCAATGAAAACTATCTATTCCAAAATCCTACATGGCTCAACATGTTTTCTCAGCTGCACTGTACAAGAATACTAACAAATCAGCAATCCCTTCCAAACAACTCAAAAGACTTGTCTTTAAGAAATTAGAAAAACAATCAAGGGTGAATGATGTTTGGAGTTTTTTTTTTCACCTTTCAGGTTGAACAGCTACAAAAGGAAGTCCCAAAATAGACATACATATCTATTTAACCTCATCTGTAACTTCCACAATGGGACCAATATAACCAGAATGGGAGAAAGCTAATGTAGAACAGACCTCACAAGATGACAAAGCAGTAAGATAGGCGACGAGTCCAAGACAATAATCTGAGCTCCAAACAATTAAAACACAACTTGGCAGGAGAAAAATACCCCAAGTTGTGTCTGTAACCAAAAAGAGTAGAGTTCTGACAGCACCATGGCTGTAAAAAGTCATCTATGTAGAGCTAACAGTGAGTGGCCAATGGTAGCTTGCCCATCTCGGGACAGAAACAACTCAAATGAACCTCGGTATCAACAGCCTAACTTCGTCAACATAAATACAGTCCTGAACACCAATGAACTACAAGACCAGTTTTAATAGAAAGACAGATTAACATACTATACAACACAGTAAAGTAGCAACTGTAAACGCATGCAGTTCTTTTTATTTCACAAGTTGATGAACTGCACTCTGTTTCCTTTTCAGTCACAATCTAGTCATAGTAACAAAAGCAAAAAGCACAACTATGCAACACAACAGGAGAATACAATAAAAAGCAAAAGTACATAGACAAGTATATAATAATGTACAAAGTGCAATACAATGCAGAAATATGACCTATTTACAAGGAAGAAACGTAATACTGCTCATGAGAAATATGTTCCTGGGAATGCAGACCTGTAGGGAGATAAACTAAGACATAGTACAGTTGTATAAAATCTTACCATAACAGTAGATGTCCTTCTCTTCACTGTTGCAGTATTCTTTACTTTAGGGATCTCCTGCCCAGGGTAGCCAGATATTAGGCTAGTACACCAACTAAATATGATTTTGTATGCGCCATACATCAGATATATGCTCCCCACATAGGAAGTACAGCATGAAAGTGATGTACACATGCAGATACCCAGAACTGAACTGCCATAGCAGAGAATAATATCTACAGACAAAGGAGTTCATGCACATCAAGAAGGAGAAAATGCAGAAGAACAAGGGGAGACCCTCAGTCAGAAGGGAATCCAAAACAAAAAAACAATGTCGCTCGTCTTGTTTCTCATTAAAAGATGAAGAGGCGGGTTAGTTCCTTTATACGCCTTATTACATAGAAACACATCAGGATGGATAGCAGCAGTACAAAATATAAACAAACTGATTAGCTGACAGACATGCATGCTTACATCTCAACACCTTATTATAAATGGCAGTCATATTCACACTTGCTCAATACTTATACACTTGTGCAAGCCCTTAGAAAGCTTCTTAAGGGTATACCTACATATTGATCTACATCCTCCCTCTTTAATGAAATGCCCACAATATAATGACATTTGAAAAGAAATTAGAAGTTATGTACTTAACATAACGTTCCATCTGAGTAGGTGGATTCATTTGTCTGCAACCTGTGGGTTATGGATCCGATATCGGATCCGAACCGGCATGGTTTATCCAGCTATGGATCTGAGCTCCTAGCTCCTCCCCTCACCCATAATGCCCTGCTCTCCCTACATGACCTCAGATCAAGTTTGCCCTGTATCAAATACCCTAGAAAAGGGTAACACATTCTATGCAGGAAACTGACAAGGCCAGGGGGATAGGAGGGCGGGATGGTTGCAGACAAATGAATCCACCTACTCAGATGGAACGTTATGGTAAGTACATAACTTCTAAATCTGAAGTAGGAGATTCATTTGTCAGCAACCTGTGGGACAGAGTCCCCAGCTACCTGAGTCTTGGGCAGCCATCATGGAAGGATATTCCGGAGCACCGCGGAGCCAAAGGATGCTCTACCTCTAGACATGATATCCAGCTTGTAATGAGAAATAAAGGTATGAGATGAAGCCCAAGTGGCTGCTGAACAAATGTCATCCAGAGGAATCCTAGCCTTAAAAGCCGCTGAGGTAGAAACAGACCGGGTCGAATGGGCATGGACTCCCTCCGGTGCGGGCCTCCCAGAAGCTTGGTAAGCTAAAAGAATACACTGTGAAATCCAGCATGACAAGGAGACTTTGGAAATTGGTTTACCCAGATTGAATTTGGCAAAGGAAATGAACAATTGGTCGGATTGCCTATGACCAGCTGTCCTGTTATGATAAAAACGAAGCTGCCTGTGAACATCCAAGGAATGCAGCTTGTATTCACCCTTGTTCTGATATTTAGAAAGGAAAACAGGGAGGTTGATGGACTGATTAATGTTTGCTTCCGAAGCTACCTTAGGAAGAAAGGAGGGATTGATCCTGAGGTATACGCGGTCCGGATGGAAGATCAAGTAAGGCGGCTTAATGGATAAGGCTTGAAGTTCCGAAACTCTTTTGGCTGAAGTAATGGCCACTAAAAATGCAGACTTAAGAGATAAGAATTTTAGATCTACTGTGGCCACAGGCTCGAAGGGGGGAGCGGTCAAGGCCTGAAGAACCAAGGAAAGATCCCATGGTGGAACTGCCTGCTTGACAGGGGGTCTAAGCAGAAAGGTGCCTTTTAGGAAGATTTTACATAATTTGGCAGACATAAGAGGCCCAGAGTCATGACCAACATGATAATGAGAAATGGCCGCAAGCTGAACTTCGATTGTGGAACTACTGGCACCATCATTAAAAAGAGTGGTAAGGAAGTCTAGCACCAAAGGAAGGGGAACCGTGAAGGGATCTAGACCCTGCCGCTCCGCCCAAATGAAGAATCGCTTCCATTTACTGCGGTAAATTTTTCTGGTAGAGGGTTTATGAGCCGCTACCAGAATGGCCTTAACGGGAGACAAGATACCGGGAGTCCTGATTAGGAGTGGAACTGGAGCAGCCAAGCAGTCAGCTTCAGGTTGTCCAGGTTCGGAGTTGGTAGGTTCGATGGGTGTGATATCAGATCCGGAATGGGATCTAGAATCCAAGGTGGATTCACTGAGTGAGACCTTAGGTAAGGGAACCAGATCTGCCGAGGCCAGAATGGAGCAATGAGGATCATTCTGCACCCCAACCGAGAGGCTTTCTGAAGAACCTGGAGCATCAGAGGCAAAGGGGGGTATGCGTAAAGAAGACCGGGAGGCCAAGCATGCACCAGAGCGTCTCTCGGGGAATCCCCTGGAGGAGGGATTAGAGCGAAAAAACTGTTGCACTTGGTGTTTAAGGGAGAAGCAAAGAGATCGCAACAAGGAGTTCCCCATTGTGCGAAGATATGTTTCGCTACTTGAGCATTGAGAGACCACTCGTACGGGGAGAGAAAATGGTGCGACTGAGCTTGTCCGCAAGGAAGTTGGACCGACCCGGAATATGTGTTGCGATGAGAAAGCGGTTGGAGGAGATCGCCCATTCCCATACTCTCATGGCTTCTCGACATAAAGGGTAAGACCTGGTTCCCCCCTGTTTGTTGATGTACCAGACCACCGACATGTTGTCTGACTGAATCGCAATTGTTCCGAGGGGAAGAAAGGCATGAAGTGCTTGCAACGCCAAGAGCATCGCTCTCATCTCCAGAACATTGATATGCAGGGAGGTCTCTGAGTCATTCCATGTGCCTTGGACCGTCCGGCCCGCAAAATGCCCCCCCGCCCCCACCCGAGGCGGGAGGCGTCCGTGGTCACTGTGGTGAGAGGGGGAGATGCACAAAAGGGGCAGCCTCCGTGGAGATCCTGGGAATGGAGCCACCACAAGAGAGACCCCTTGCAAGCCTTGCTGATTGCAATGGGATGATGCAGGGGGAGAGAAAGATATGACCATTGTACTTGAAGTGTCCACTGAAGAACCCGCATATTCAACAGGGCGAGTGGAAGAAGAGAAATTGCTGCCGCCATGGACCCTAGTGCCCTCAGGACCAATTCCGCCGGAACTGAGCTGGAGTGGAGGATAGCCCGCACCTGGAGTCGCAGATTCCAAACTCTGTCGGTTGTGAGAAAGGCTCTTAACTTCCTCGTGTCCAACCTGGCACCTATGAATTCTATCAACTGAGTAGGGGCCAGGTTGGATTTTGCTACGTTTATCGTGATGCCAAGGCAGGGAGCTAGATGAAGAAAGGAGTTTCTCGCCAAGGATAGTAGATGCCTTGTTGGGGCGGTGAGAAGCCAGTCATCCAGGTACGGAAAGACCTGCACCCCCTGAAGCCTCAGGTGGGCCGCAACCACTGCTAACACTTTGGTGAACACCCTGGGGGCTGTGGTGAGACCAAAGGGAAGGACCCTGAACTGGCAGTGACTGGCTCCCAGCCGGAAGCGAAGAAACCTCCTGGATCGTCTGACCATTAGTATGTGGTAGTACGCATCTTTGAAGTCTATAGAGCACATCCAGTGATTCTCTCCCAGAAGGGGGAGGATGGATTGCAAAGTGACCATCCGGAACTTCTCCTTGGGAACTGCCAGGTTTAATAGGGAAATGTCTAAAATTGGTCTTAGGTCCCCCGTCTTTTTTGGCACTAAAAAGAACCTGGAGTAGAACCCTGATCCGATCTGGTCTGGGGGGACGGGCTGGATGGCTCTTTTCCTCAGCAGATGGCCAATTTCTGCTGAAGCGGCCTCCCAATGATCGGGTGGAACGTCGGGGAGGGATTTTAGCTTTGGGACGCGACGAAAAGGGATTTTGTATCCTCTGGATATAATGCGGAGGACCCAGCGGTCTGATGTTATGGACTCCCATGCCGCTAGGTGCTCAGAAAAATGTCCCCCGACTGCCTCCAGAGTGGGGCAGTCGGGCCAACCCCCAGGGTTGGTGTGTGGGCCCGTTCAGAGAAAGGTTCTCTGGACCCGAAATTCCTGGGAGCCCCTCTGCCTCTGGGGCGGCGTCCTCCCTGTCCTCCTCTGCCATGGAAGGACTGGTTGTCCGGAGCGGGTTGGGATTGCTGCGACTTCCGGAACCACATCTTCTTCTGGCCCTTTTGGTTCCTAGAGTAGGACCTCTGGGGCACAGAGAAGCGGACTCCGACGGCAGACAGCGTCTTCCCGTCCTTCTCGCTCTGGACCAAGGTGTCGCGAACCATTTTGCCAAAAAGGGCAGAAAGTACAGTTTTGTACCTACCATAAATGTAGATGTCCGATAGGTATGCATCTGCAGTCATAACATATGGGTTGTCCTGCCTCAGGCAGCCCTTCGGTCGGCCGGATTCCAAAGTCTGGGTCTGGCCTCGGCTAATGTCGCACTTTCCCCGACGTCAGAGCGTCTGGGGTACAAAAGCATCAGCCGACACCATTTTCCTCAGTTTTTCTTGCCCCAGATGCCAGGTGCTCTCTAGGAAGGCTAAATTTGGATAAATGCTGAAAAGTTCCAAACATTTGCAAAATTATATACATGTATAAACAAACAAATACACCATAATAGATTCCCCCAGCTAGCTAAAAGAGGGGTAAGTACCCTAGGAATACCACAGAGGGTAGGAGGAGGTAATCCTGACTGCAGATGCATACCTATCAGACATCTACATTTATGGTAGGTACAAAACTGTACTATGTCCTTCAAGGATGCATCTGCAGTCATAACATATGGGTAGAATACCATAGCCAATCTGGGGAGGAGGTACTAAGAAAAGGATGGTGTAGTTAAGATCCCCTGCAGGACTGCAGTAGCAAAACCTGCTCTGGATCTGGAGTATAAAGGTAGATTGTAATGATTGGCAAATGTATGCACGGAGCTCCAAGTAGCAGCTTCTAAAATGTCCTTGGTAGCCACCCCTCGTAGGAAGGCTGTAGTGGTGGCCGTGGCCCTTGTGGAATGAGGCCTGATGTTTGCAGGAACTGTCTTTCCATGAAAGGAGTAGCAAAATCGAATGCAATTTCCTATCCATTTTGAAATTGTCTGTTTGGAAATTGCTCTTCCTTGCACCACAGTAGCATATGCTACAAAAAGTTGGTCAGTTTTTCTGCTAGTTTTTGTTCTGTCCAAGTAGTAGCGTAGTTGTCTGTGTATATCCAGGGGGTGCAAAAGTTTTTCCCCTCTATTCTGTGGATTAGGGAAGAACGTAGGCAAGTGAATAGCTTGGTTCAAAGATACCCTAGATACCACCTTTGGCATAAAAGTAGGATTGGTTTTTGGGGGAACAAAGATGGCTGCCGTTCTATAAGCACTGCAGTACTTCAGCTCTTCAAATACCTGAGAAAAAAATCAACCCTGTGTAGTTATACTTAGAGTAAACAAACTAATTGGCAGTTATTACTAATTGACCAGAAGTCACTTTTGGTTCTGAGAAAGAAAAATCGAAAAAAAATACTTGGTAATAGCAGGATTGGATCTGATTGTCAGGTTGACTCTGAACAGAGCACCAAACAAAGGACTGATTGATCTCACTTTTGTAACTTTTCTTTGGGAAATAAATCTTCGTACAGAATTTTGAAATGTCAAAGGAGGACAAAAATATGGAAACTACAACTTCCAAAACCAAGCTGTCAGCTTTGCAATCACCGGAGAAAGAATCTTTAATCAAGAGACAGAAAACTATCAAACAACAAGAGACTGCAAAAACAGGGCCATCAACAAAATCTGATCAACAGGTCACAATGGAAGAAATCAAATCAGCATTGCTACCTATACAGGATGCCTTAAAAGAGCTAACATCTCAAACACTTTCATTTAGTGACACATGTAATCGGATTCTCGAAAGAATGGAGAAAGCAAAACTAGAATTGCTACCAATGAAGACAATATATTAATGCTCACTAAAAGAACAGAGACACATGGAACTGACATTCAAATGATGCAAAATAAAATTCTGGACTTGGAAGCAAGATCCAGACGTAACAATATAATCATTCGAGGGATCCCAGAATCTATTCAATATAATGACCTGATCACTTCTATTACACAAATATTCAAATACTGCTCAAGGACTCTGAGGTTGTTAAGCAGATGGTCATAGAAAGGAGCATAGAGCATACAGAGAATCTCAAGCTTCAAATATACCCAGACCTGTTTATGTTAAAATATTGAACTACCAAGATGTGAGCAAAGTACTGTTAACTATTAAAAAATCTGGTGGATCTATAATGTGGCAAAATAATAAAATTTCTATAGCACAGGATTTACCAACACAAATAAGGCAATCTAGACAAATGCTGGCTCCATATTGTAAGTTTCTGATTGACAAAAATATCAGATTTCAAATGAAATACCCTAATAACCTAATTTTTACTGTGGATGGCATTAAATACTCTAAGCACAAGGAAAGAAGCAAGACCTACTTTTTTGAAGATTTTTAAGGCTCTCCCATCTTCAGAAATGTTAACAGTCCATTTTGGCTTTCTGCAGCACCAGGGAGAATGAGATGTTTCATTTATGACAATCTGAGGCTTTAAAATCCTTTGTCTGTTCTGTTTCTTGTAGCAGGCCTGGAATTTTATTTTCTTATCTTATCTCGTAGTTCCAGTTGATTGAACTGCCTTTACAGTTTAAATAGCTGAGAAGAAAGAGGAACTGCTGGCAGTAAAAGAAACCTGTTTGGACTTATTTTGCAGGAAAAGGACTGTAAGATAGTGTGTGAAGTCAAAGTGATGCAGGTAAACGCTGTGGAAATGCATTGTGTATTAAAAAAGGAGATGGTTATGTGTAGTGGCAGAAAAAGGTACTGTAGTTTTTTTTTTTTTTATATATTTGTTTTCTCTTTTTTTTTTTTCCTATATCTCCCTTCTCTTTACTCCTTTCCTTTATTCCTGTAGATAGGTGGTATTATTTCTAACTGATAAATGATGTAAAAATGGTTAGTTGATCAGATTTAAACAATGTGCATATAATAATAAAAGGACATAAAAGAAGTTATTTTTTTATGTGTAATTTAAGGCATTTTTTATTTCTTCTCCTTTTGCTGTGCTCCCTTCATGTTTTTTTTTTTTTTTTTTTTATTTTAACCCCTTGGTTCCTCTCTTATTCACATATGGTTATTACAAATGAAAGTGCCATTATAGTTTTATTTTGAACTGCATTGGTTTTCAATATTAATATGTTAGTAGGTAAGTTGTAGGGGAAGAACAAAGCAGATTAAAGTAGTTAGATCATTTTATTCAGTAGATACAGGATGTTGGGAAATGTTAAATAACTGTCTGCTTTCTATGTCAACTAATATTTAATACTGTATAGAACAACAAATTAGAATGTTATTTGCTATTGCTGAATATAAAGCTGAAGTGAATTGAAGTACATTAGAATCTCAGGGTACAATTAGTTTATTTGTATATCCATAAATATGTACAGAGCTGTAGTTACCTATAAGTAGTGTTTAGTAGGGAATGTCAGAATTAGGCTTTGTAGACGTAGAAGTAGTTGTTGTAGGTTTTTGCATGGGGTTTCATTGTTAAATAATAGAATTAGTAGATTAGTTACTCAGATGGTTTCCAGTAATGTAAAAACCTATGTTCATCCTGGTCCAGAGGAATAGTGGGTAGGCACTGGGTAGGGATAGGATGGCAGTTTTGCTTCCATACAATTGATGATATGCCAACTTATGTTATTCTAAGGTTGCTCAAAGAGATTAGATATAGAGTTATATTTCTAATGAACGTTAAATGTGGATAATAGAATCTTGGAATGTCAAAGGACTCCAGAACATGAAAAAAGAAAGCTGTTTTTCATTTGTTTCTCAAATCATCAGCATGTTGTATTTTATTACAAGAAACGATATGACTAATGATCAGTGGAGTCAGTGAAGGATAAGAAATGGGTTAGGAAGATTGTGACGGCGGAAGGAACAACAAATAGTGCAGGGGTGGCAATTTTAGTTAAGAATCACTTTCAGGGAGATATTAGGGATGTGAAAATGGATCAGGAGAGTAGATGGTGTTTGGTCCTTCTCACATCCAAATGTTATGATAAACCTATAGTACTAATATGTGTATATGCCCCTAATGTTAATCAGCATCATTTCATAGCTTCAATCTATTCCATTTTACAGTCATACAATAATTGCTATATAGTGTTGGGAGGTGACTGGAACTCTTATCAAGATCCTAAATTAGACAAGTTGGGTGCTTCTTCAGCGTTCAATAAACAGGCAATGGTAGCATTGAAAGAATTGAAAATGGATTTCAAACTCTATGACCCTTTTAAACACATACACTCACAAGGGAAAGCAGAGAATTTTACTTATTATTCAACCTGCCATAAAATGTGGTGAGAATTGACTTTTCTTCATTTCAGAGGTGTTGATCTCAGCTGACCCTAGTGTTTCTAATCAAGTCAGACAACTCTCAGACCATTCAAAGATAACTTTAACCTTAAACAGTAGTAATATGGATACTAAGAGGCTTTGAGGGTATAATTGGTCCTTGAACCCATATTTACTAACCAAGGAAGATATATTAATGGAAGTCAAGGAGATACTTAAACAGTCATTAAATAATATTTCCCAAAATAGACATCCAATAGATATAGAATGGGCTACAACTAAAACGCAGCTAAGAGGATTATTTATACAAAAAGCTACATATTATAAAAAATTACAAAAGAAGACTCAATTGGATTTAGAAACTAAAATTCAATTACTGGACCAAGATTTGATGAGGAACTATAATGAACAGACAGAAACTGAGCTATTAAGATGTCAAAAAGAACTATTTTTACTTCATAATAGAAATTTGTCACTTTATGAACAAAGAAATTTAGTTAAATATGCAAATCATATTCAAACCCCCTCGAAAGCATTAGCTCGTATTATTAACCAGATGAAATCAACACGATTAATTACTGAAATACACTATAACAATACTACATATACTGACAAGGCGGATATCATGAAGACCTTTGAAAAAATTTTTAATCAGATTTATGGTGAGAAGCAGACACTCTTGCAAGATAAAGACAGAAAAGATTTTTACAGAGAATCACTTTCCCTAATATTGACAAGGAATTTCATAGAGATTTAATCAAACCGATTACAGTTGAGGAGGTGTCTGATACAATCAAGAAACTGAAGCCTCACAAAGCCCCAGGCCCAGATGGTTTGACCTCGGAATTCTACAAATCTTTTAGTGAGATTTTGAGCAGTGTATTGTCACAGACTTTTAATTATATCACTCTAAATAGAATTAATGATCCTCATTTTAATGCCTCAAGGACAGTTCTGATATTAAAAGAGAAAGGTGATTCCAAAAATCCTGATAATTACAGGCCTATATCACTTTTGAATATGGACATGAAAATCATGACATCCATTCTGGCGAGTAGGCTGAAAAAGGTAATAAACCCAATAATATCAGAGGAACAGGCGGGGTTTATGGATGGGAGGCAGACCACGGGTAATACCTTAACGCTCCATACCTTAATCTCTTATGCGAAATATAAAAACCTGAATTTGTATGCCCTAATTATTGATGCTCAGAAAGCATTTGATAGGGTTAATTTGGATTATTTATTTGATACATTACCTTATTTTAATATACCGCAGGAGTTTATCTCAATGTTAAGGATACTATATAGAAATGCATACACAAATTTATTTATAAATCACGAATGCTCGAATAGGATAAAAATCATAAATGGTACCCGACAAGGCTGCCCATTATCTCCCATCTTATTTAATCTTTACTTGGAGCCTTTATTTTACACCTTAAGCAAAATGTGTTTATACTTCTCCTGTACTGTATGGAATAAAGGTTAGCATGGCTCCCGATGCAGATGATTTAAACATATATTGTACCACACCTGTTTCGATACTGAAAAATATTAGCTGCAATAGAAATCTTTGAGAGAATTTCCAATTACAAGCTAAATTTTAAAAATCTAAAATATTCCCATTAAAGACACCCACACCTTTTTCAATGCTACCATTAATAGGACAAGTATTGACGGAAGAAAAGATAAAATATCTGGGAATTGTCTTCTCAACTGAAAATAGAGATTTTTTATTAACAATGTAAAGTCAACTACAGATCAAATAACATTGGATCTTGAAAGATGGAGTAGATTGAAGTTACCGATGATGGCAAGAGCAGCTATCATAAGAATGAATGTTCTTCCTAGAATGTTATATATTTTTAGAGCTGCACAACTCAGAATTACCAAAACATTCTTCAAACAGCTTCATATAAGATTGGGAAGATTTCTTTGGGAACCTAGGAAGACGAGAATTTCATATGAAAAATTGATGGCTCCAAAAATAAGGGGCTGGAATTAGCGGATTTCAGAATGTACTATTTAGTGATTCAGGCCAATAGGATTTTAAAGACGTCTTACTTCGATAGTGATAATAGAAAATGGACACCCAAATGGGTGCTCTTAACATACAAGCATATAAATGAAGTGGGAGTCAACGCTAAAGCATTACCCTTTTTAAATAATTGGACAATGAGTAAATATAAGCTAATGGAGCACATCAAAAGTTATGTAACGGCAATTCAAACTCTTTTCGCTTCCTTAAATTTACTAAAATATATGATGGTTTTCCAACCGTTTCATAGGAACCCAAATTTAACAATTGATGGTCAACTGATTGATCTAAAGAAATTCCCTTTAATCATGGAGTTAACTGTACTCGATTTATATCCTTTTCTAGGAGTACCAGTACAGGATATTTTAAAAGAAATAGAACTCCCTATTTCCTATTTAATTATAGTAAGACAGCTAAAAGACTTGGTTATAAACTATTTTAACAACTTTGAAATGAAAAGGGAAGATTTAATCGTTTCTCGTAATCTATGGGAAGCGCTGTTGCAGGATAGAAAATATATAACCGCAGCATATAAATTGATAAAAGAGAGGAAGTATAATAATTATATTCTTTTATCGAGTTACTGGAGAGAGAAATTGACATTCCCAGACGACAATAAGATAGTGGAGGCATTTAAATTAACATTAAAGTCCGTATCCCTTCAGAAATTGGTATTTACGCAGCTGATGATATTTAACAATGCATACTATACTCGTCTCACTTTGCACAAATTTGATGCGAAGAATTCACCCATATGCCCACATTGCTTTGATCAGACAGCAGATTTGCTTCACATGTTCTGGAGTTGTAAGTGCATTTATAAATTGTGGAATTCATTAAAATTGCAGTTACAAAAAATGGGTTACCAAAATTCAACACTCTCTTGGGAGTTTATGATTCTTCATATTCCCCCGGAGAATCTTAATAAATCAAAAGCGATTGTAATTATGAATATTTGCCTATTAATGAAATTATATATAGCCACAAATTGGTTGAACCCAGCCCAGACATCGTGGGAAAATTTCAGATTGTTGGCAATAAAACACATCTTAGCATAAACTGTTAATTAGTGATCACAAGAAAAATATCAACAACATAAAAATCTGGGAGCAAATTTTTAATATTATTTTGGCTTAAGAGGTTACTATCCACTTTTTCTCGGGAACCAGAATATAGTCTAAATCAACCTTAGATTAGATAGAAAATGTACAGAAAAGACAGATTGTTGGCTTGGATTTGTTAATGTTGGATTTTTTTTTTTTTTTATTATTTTCCTTTTGATTGTGAGTGCTGTACCTTTGATCAATACATGAGGTTGATATACATGTGAAATTAACCAATGGAAGCATTTTGTATATATTGTATATAATGTGTGAATTTGTAATATGGTTGTGAAAAATAATAAAAAATGATTATTGAAAAAAAAAAAAAAAAAGGATTGTTTTTTAGTGAAACTCTGTCTTGGTGGAAAATAAGAAATGGCTGCACTGCCATTAATGCTTGTAACTCAGATACTCTTCTTGCTGAAGTGATTGCCAGAAGGAATGCAGTTTTCCAAGACAGAAACTGTAGATCCGCCGATGCTGCTAGTTCAAAAGGAGGAAGTGTCAGTTTCTCCAGCACAAAGTTGAGATCCCAAGCAGGTAGAGGGGGTCTTCTTGGAGGTTTAATATCTTTGATCCCTCTCAGAAATTGTCTAAGGAGAGGGTGCGAGAAGATAGGTGGATCCACATTGTATTCTGCTGAAATTGCTGAAGCATGAATCTTAATGGAAGAATAGGACAGGCCATTGTGGAACAATTCTGCTAAGTATTCTAGGATATGTGTTATGTTTGCCACTGTGACATCTGATCCTTTTGATGGGCTCCAAATGAGAAATCTCTTCCATTTAGCTGAGTATGTCTTCCTTGTGGAAGGCCTGCGAGCCTCCAAGATAATGTCCTTCACCCTCTGAGATAAAACAGTTGGACTGGGATTTAAGGAATTTTCCAGGCAGTTAGCTGCAATGTTTTCAAGTTGGGATGCAGGGTCTTGAAATTGTTCTGCGTCAGAAGAAGAGGCCATAGGGGGAGAGGCCATGATTTTGCCTGAGACATACTTCTCAATAATGGATACCAGTCTTGCCTTGGCCAGTCTGGAGCTATTAGTATCACTCTTGGCTGTTCCTCCCTGATCTTCAGTAGAACCTTGTACATCAATGGGAGAGGTGGGAAGGCATATACTGTTAGGGCTTTCCAGCTGAAAGAGAGAGAGTCCACCCTCCAAGCTTGTGGGTGGTATGTCCATGAGCAGAATGTCTTCAGTTGATGGTTGAGTGGGGAGGCGAACAGATCTATCTCCAGCATTCCCCAGGTCTTTGCTATGAGTTGGAAGATGTCTGGGTGCAGCATCCATTCGTGTGCATCCATGGTAGTTCTGCTTAAGCTGTCCGCCAGTGTATTTTCTTTTCCTGGCACGAATTGGGCCTGTAGTTGGATATTGAGATTCAGGCATAGTTCCCACAGTTTCATAGCCATCCGGCATAGAGGGTAAGAGTGTGTGCCTCCCTGCTTGTTTATGTACCACATGACCGTGGTGTTGTCTGTCCTTATTAACAGGTGGCCTTGTTGGAGGAAGGGTTTGAAGGCCTCAATTGCATGCCTCACTGCCAGCATTTCCTTTTGGTTTATGTGCATGCTTAGTTGTCCTTGAGGCCATAGGCCTTGGATACATTTGTCCTCCATGTGTGCTCCCCATCCTCGGTCTGAGGTGTCCGTGGTGATGGTCTGCCTTGTTTTTGGTTTGTTGAAAGGCAACCCTCTGTTGGACTGGCAGGCCTGAGCCCACCACAGGAATTCCTTTTGAAGGCATGGAATGATTGGTATCATGGTTTCTAAACTGTGACTGTGTTGAGACCATACACTCCTTAGGTACCATTGTAATTTCCTCATATGCAGCCTGGCATGCGGTATCAGAATTATGCAGGATGCCATGTAACCCAGGGCCTGCAGGATTTTCCTTGCAGTAAGCTGAGTTTGTCTTGTCAGAATCATGAAGTAATCTGGAAGCTGTTTTTGTTTTTCTTCTGTGAGAAAGGCTATTTGGGTGGTTGTGTCCAGATCTGCACCCAAAAAGGTTATCCTTTGGGATGGTACTAGTCTTGACTTTTGGATGTTGACTGTGTATCCCAAGGTCTGTAACAGATGTATGGCATAGGCCAAGTCCTTTATCAAATTTCCCTTGTTGTCCGCTTGTATTAGGCAGTCGTCCAGGTATGGGTAAATTTGAATTCCCTGTAGTCTGCAATGTGCAATTACTGATGCCAGGCATTTCGTGAATACTCTGGGTGCAGTAGATAAGCCAAAGGGCAATGCTGAGAATTGAAAATGCTCTGATCCTGCAAGAAATCTGAGGTGTCTTCTGCAACTTGGTCGAATAGGGATGTGCAGGTATGCCTCCTTGAGACCTAGAGTCACCAGTCAAGACTCCTTGCCCAACATGGGAAGAAGTTGCTGTAGGGTCAGCATCTTGAATTTTGGCACAATGAGATAAGTGTTCAGTGCGGACAGGTCGAGAATAGGTCTCCATTGATTTTCTTTTCTTTGTACAAGGAATAGTCTGGAGTAAAATCCTTGGCCTTGTTCTGAACATGGTACCTTTTCTATAGCCTTCATCTGAAGTAAATTGTTGATCTGTCTTAAAGCCTCTGCCCTCTGATTTGGTGGAAGGTTTGGCAAAGTGTGGAAGTGGAAAGTACAGTTTTGTACCTACCATAAATGTAGATGTCCGATAGACATGCAACTGCAGTCATAACATGTGGGTTGTCCTGCCTCAGGCAGCCCTCGGTCGGCCGGGTTCCAAAGTCTGGGTCCGACGTCGGCTGATGTCGCATTTCTGTCCGACGTCAGAGCGGCTGGAGTACATAAGCATCAGCCGACGCCATTTTCTTCAGTGTTTCTTGCCCCAGATGCCAGGTGCCCTCCAAGGAAGGCTGTAATCAAATTGGAAGACAAAAAACAGGATTCCAAACAAATAAATGAGCAATAAAACAAATACACCATAACAGATATCCCCAGCTAAGAGTAACAGGGATAGGAGTGGACCCTAAGCATAGAGGGGTATGGAAGGAGGGAAAATCCGACTGCAGTTGCATGTCTATCAGACATCTACATTTATGGTAGGTACAAAACTGTACTATGTCCTTCAAGAATGCAACTGCAGTCATAACATGTGGGTAGAATACCATAGCTTAGCTGGGGGAGGAGGTATGCACTAGGAAAGAGATGGTGTGGCAATCAACCCCTGCAGGACTGCCAAAGCAAAGCCTGCTCTGGATCTGGAATATAGAGGGAGATTGTAGTGTTTGGAGAATGTATGCACGGAGCTCCATGTAGCAGCTTCTAGAATGTCCTTGGTAGGCACCCCTCTTAAAAATGCTGTAGAGGTGGCTGTAGCTCTGGTGGAATGTGGTCTGACATTGGCTGGAACAGTCTTTCGATGAAAGGAATAACAGAATCTGATGCAATGTCCAATCCATTTAGAAATAGTCTGTTTTGAAATTGCTTTTCCTTGGACTGCAGGGGCGTAAGCTACAAAAAGTTGTTCAGTCTTCCTACTGGCCTTGGTTCTGTCCAGGTAGTATCGAAGTTGTCTGTGAATGTCCAAGGTATGTAAAAGTCTTTCCCCCTTATTCCCAGGATTGGGGAAGAAAGCAGGCAGATGAATGGCTTGATTTAGAGAAACCCTAGATACCACCTTTGGCATAAAAGTAGGGTTGGTCCTTAATGAAACTCTGTCTCTGTGGAAAATAATAAAGGGTGGTATTGCCATTAGGGCCTGTAGCTCCAAAACCCTTCTTGCTGAGGTAATTGCCAACAGGAAATCTGTCTTCCATGAGAGAAATTGCAAGTCAACTGAAGCTGCTGGCTCAAAAGGAGGTAGAGTCAGTTTTCTAAGACAAAATTGAGGTCCCAGGCTGGCACTGGGGCCTTTCTTGGTGGCTTAATGTTCTTGATTCCCCTGAGGAATTGTCTTAGTAAGGGGTGAGAGAAAACAGGAGGATCAGTGTTGTATCTAGCTGAAATAGCAGATGCATGTATCTTTATGGAAGAATATGAGAGTCCATTCTTTAACATATCTGCCAAATATTCCAAGATAAGTGGGATGTTCAGTAATGATGCATCATGTCCCTTGCTGGTATTCCAATTGCTGAATCTTTTCCACTTTGCTAAGTAAACCTTTCTGGTGGATGGTCTTCGAGCCTCTGTTAGTATCCGCTGAACTTCCTTGGAGAGAGATAAGCTGAAATTATTTAGGGGATCTCCCAGGCTGTTAGCTGCAGTGTCTGAAGGTTTGGATGCAGTGTTTCGAAATTGTGTTGAGTCAAAAGTAGAGGCCACTGAGGGAGGGCCCACCTCCTGGTGTGACATATGCTCCGTAGTAGTGGGTACCAGTGTTGTCTTGCCAATCCGGAGCTATTATGATTCCCTTGGGCTTCTCTGCTTTGATCTTTAGTAATACTGAGAGTCATCAGTGGCAGAGGTGGGAATGCATAGATTGCTAGGGAGTTCCAGTTCAATGAGAGGGCATCTATTGTCCAAACTTTTGGATGGTATGTCCTTGTGCAAAATTTTGGTAGAAGATGGTTGAAGTGAGAGGCAAATAGGTCCACTTCTGGCTTGCCCCATGTCGAAGTGAGTTGTCTGAAGGCCTTCGGATGTAACCTCCACTCGTGTGGATTTGTGAAATTCCTGCTTAGGCTGTCCGCCAACACATTGTCTTTTCCTGGAACAAACTGGGATTGTAACTGGATGTTTAGGCTCAGTGATTTCTCCCAAAGCTGCATTGTCAGTCTGCAAAGGGGGTAAGAGTGAGTGCCCCCCTGCTTGTTTATGTACCACATCACAGTGGTGTTGTCTGTCCGTATCATTAAATGGCCTTGCTGGAGTTGGTGTTGAAAAGCCTCGATGGCATGCATTACTGCCAGCATTTCCTTTTGGTTTATATGCAGATGTGTTTCCTTTGGAGACCATTGTCCTTGTATGCACCTGCCTTCCATGTGCGCCCCCCATCCAAGGTCTGAGGCGTCTGTAGTCATGGTCTGTGTTATCTGTGGTTTTTTGAATGACATACCTGTGTTTTCCTTGCTCACCGAGGCCCACCATAGGAATTCCTTTTGTAGGCATGGAATGAGTGGTATGATTGTCTCCAAGTTGTTGCTGTGTTGAGACCAAATGCTTTTAAGGTACCATTGAAGCTTTCTCATGTGTAGTTTTGCTAATGGAACCAGTAGAATGCAGGATGCCATGTAACCCAGGGCCTGTAGGAATCTCCTTGCAGTCATCTGGGTGAGTTTTGCTAAACCTTTGAAGTAATGAGTTAACTTCTCTTGCTTGTCTTCTGTCAGGTAAGCCATCTGAGAGGCTGTGTCTAGTTTGGCTCCTAAGAAGATTATTTGCTGGGATGGCTGCAGTCTTGACTTTTGGAAGTTGACTGTGTATCCCAGAGCTTGAAGTAATCGTATGACATAATGCAGGTTTTTTGTCAACATCAATTTGTCGTCCGCTTGTATGAGGCAGTCGTCCAGGTACGGGTAAATTTGTATACTCTGGAGCCTGCAATGAGCAATTACTGAAGCCAGGCATTTTGTAATACTCTGGGCGCAGTAGATAAGCCAAATGGCAATGCTGAGAATTGATAATGCTCTGGCCCTGCAAGAAATCTGAGGTATCTTCTGCAGCTGTGTCTGATAGGGACATGCAGGTATGCCTCCTTGAGGTCCAGAGTAATCAGCCACGACTCCTTGCCCAGCATGGGAAGGAGCTGCTGTAGAGTCAGCATTTTGAACTTTGGTACTATGAGAAAGGTGTTTAATGCGGACAAGTCCAGTATTATCTCCATTGAGATTCTTTTCTTGGAACAAGGAACAGTCTTGAGTAAAACCCCTGGTCTTGTTCTTGTTGTGGAACTCTTTCTATTGCTTTCATTCGAGTCAGCAGAGTGATTTGCTTGATGGTCTCTGCCCTTTGATTTTGTGGTAGGTTTGGCATGCCTTGTTTTCTTGGTAAGGTATGAAAATGAAACCTGTACCCTCGGTCTATAATGTCCATAATCCATTTGTCCTTTGTCAGTCTGTGCCAATTTTCTGCAAATAGAGATAATTTCCCGCCCATGGGAGCTTCTAGTTGTTCCCTGGTAGGCGGTAGGAGAGGAAAGTCATTGAGTTTGTGGTTGTTGGGCAGGTGAAACCCCTGCGTCACTTCTTTGGTTTCCTGGCTGCCATTGTCGTCCCCTGTAAGGGCCTCTGTATTGGCCTCTTCCTCGGCCACGTCTGTTCTTACCCCTTTGAAACTTTTCTGGATTAGGAAAGGACCAGTTTTTGGAAGGCCAATTCCTACTGAATCTGGGGGGTTGAACCTGGAGGAAATCTTTCACAGTCTGAACTGATTTTGCTTTTTCTTCAATGGTCTTTAACACATCCTTAGCATTTGCACCAAAAAGCTTGTTCTTTTCCAAAGGTGCATTCAGAAGTTTTGCTTTTACATGATCTGGTAGAGGTTGATCTTTTAACCAAGCATGTCTGAATCACTGCCCCTGTCATAGCTGCCCTACATGAAGCTTCCAGTGCATCATATCCACACTGCAGGAAGTGATTGCTTACTTGCTGAGTGTTATGTACAGCTTCCTGCAAAGTCTTCCTGTCTAAAGGATCAGGAGAAGCTAATGTTTTTTGTAAATCTTCTAAGAGATAATCCTGATATAGTAACATATGAAAAAGGCAATTTAAAGCTTTCATAGATAAGGTAGTGGATGTGTAAACCTTTTTGCCCCATCTCTCTAATGACCTTGCTTCCCTGTTGGAGGGCAAAGGATTTTTTGAGGTGGAGGCTGAAACTCCTTTAGGCCCCTGTGAAATAGTTTCCAAATCAGCAGTATGGGCCTTGAATAAATGGGAATGAGTTTCTGGGACCCTGTAATACCTGTCTGGCTTGGCTGGAGCAGGAGGAAGGGAATCAGGGGTAGCACTAGAGTCAGAATACAAATCATCCAGAACATCAAGTACAGGAGGAATAGCTAAGGGCCTGTGCTGAGGTTTCTTAAGGAAAGTCCTAAGGCATTTCCTAGAATCAGAATATTCCTGACCCTGCCACTTGAAATGTTCCCTCATGGTGTGCAGAACTTCCCCAAAAGAAATATCCTCAGGAGGGGAGGCCGAAGGGATGGAATCTTCTGCATCCGAGTCCTCATAGGTCTGGAAGAGCTCTTCCTGGCTATCAGAGTGGACAGAGCCCTCAGAGTCTTCATCTGAAGGAGTAGGGTCAGAGGGGTCAACCCGGGGGCTTTTATCAGGAGGAGGCTGTGATGCTCTCTCAGGATGGGCCTGTGAACCTCTAATCATGGAAATTAAATCAGCAGCCATGGACATAATTTGTGTCTCCGGAGTCGGCTGAGGTAAGGATTTAGAAGTAATATGCTTTGTTTTGCTGGCTGTCTTAGCCCTAGAGATGGCCTTAATAGACATGGCCATAGGAGGCCTGGCAGCTCCATGTGCAGGAGTGACCTTGTCTACAGCAATGGTCTCGGGCATTTCCTCGGTTTCGGTATCGGGAGGAAAGTCTATAACTGGCGTCGGAGTAATGTCTGGAATCGGAGTAGTCGGTAATGCGGTGTCTTCGGTTCGGAGCGGTGGCGAGACCGTCTCAGAGGGAACCGGAGCACTCGCGCTAGGTTTTGGCGTGGAGTCGGTGGTAGACGCGGGCTGAGGATGTCGATCCCGGTCTTTTCGCTTTTTGGGAGTTTGCGATGTCGGAAGATCCGACGGCATGGTGTAGGCAAATTTATCGCCGAAAAAATCTTCAGCGAACTCCGCCGGGCGCCTGAGAGTGCGCTTGTTGAAGCGAGCACAGGCTACACAGGCCGAGACGTCGTGGTCTGGGCCCAGGCAAGGGAGGCAGTAAGAGTGGAAATCCTTATGAGGTATTTGTTTACCACAAAAAAGACAACTGTTAACTTTTTCAGTAATTTCTGACATCGGCTGAGGCAAGAAAAGGTCCCCAACGGGGTACTTAGCTTTTTTGATGACTTCGGTATCGTAGAATACAGGAGCTGACCGACCGGCACTTGCGAACTGCTTCTGCTTCGGGCACCGCGCGGCAAGAAAGACTGGAGAACATGGCGTCGGCTGATGCTTATGTACTCCAGCCGCTCTGACGGAGAGAAATGCGATATCAGCCGATGTCAGACCCAGACTTTGGAATCCGGCCGACCGAGGGCTGCCTGAGGCAGGACAACCCACATGTTATGACTGCAGTTGCATTCTTGAAGGACATCCATCAAAGGGGGTGTTCGCGAAAGACGCCTTGAAGGGCTCCGTGAAATCGCAATGGCGGAGCCAGGCCTGGCGTCTCGTGACTAGGCCTACTCCTGCAGCTCTAGCAGCTCCCTCAGTAGCATGGGAAAGCAACCGCATAGAGGTATTTGTCACGGACCGAAGAGTGGCCATACGGGTGGAGTGCAAAAGTTTGTCCTCCTCCGACATGGACTCTGGGGGGGATGCAGCGTATTCTTTGATAAGATCGCGCTGCATCCTAATAACATGTGCCAGATAGTTGAGCGCCCTCACTGAGAAGGTCGCTGAACTAAACATTCACTTCCCCAAGCGGTCCATCATCCGAGACTCCTTGCTCGGAGGATGGACTGATGGACTCTCCTGGGCGAGTTTCCTCTTGGTGGCTGCTGCCATCAACATGGCATCTACCGGAGGTCCTTTACTCCAGTGGGCACGGTCAGCAGGGGGGGCTGAGAATCCTGTCCGGCCTTTTGGGGATTGGCTCCACGGTGTCCGGTTCCTTCCACGCCCTCGTGGTAATAAGGTCCACCAGGGGGTCGGCAGGAGGGGACACCCAAGAGGTAGACGGGCCCACTTCGAATGCCTCCAAGAACACGGACTCGTCCGAGGAAGACTTTGGGGCAGACCACCCACCTCTTATACGAAGCATTTCCATGATGTCTCCAAAGGAGACATCATCGGGGGGTGATCTTGGGGAGCCTTCTCCTTCCTCCAAGTCCGTGTCTTCAGTTAAAGACTCGGGGGAGTCTATGTGCCTCCTTTTACACGTGTGCTTGCGAGGTGCTTCCTCGGCGGGGCTGTCCGAGGAGCACTCGCAAGCAGTGTCAAGTTCCAAAGGAACTGCTTGGGGTATTGAAACGGGCTGTCCCAGTCGCCGGGTGACGGAAGCCTGACCCAGAGCAGATGGAGTGTGGGACGGAGCCGAAGCAACTGCCGGGGGTCCGGAAGCCCTCAACAGAGCCCTCTCCACTACATCAAAAGCCGAAGGGGAGCCGGCCTCGACCAAAGGATCCGACAGTCGGCTCCCCCTCAGATCCGAGGAGTGGATCGGAGTCGGCGCCGAGCCACTTGGATCCGAGGGGCCAGTGCGCTCCGACATGGACGGCGCCGAAGGTACACTGAGTCCCCCGGATCAGAAGCTCGGAGCAGGGCTCCGAGAGGTCGGATCCGAAACACTCGAGGGCAGGGTCGGATCCTAAGTACCCAGTACTGTCGGCGCCGACCCACCCCCGGCTCCGAAGCTGCCCGGCTCCGAACGCTCCGAGCCCGGGTAGCGGGTCGGAGAAGGAGCTATGGGCTTGAAAAATGGGGTCGAGCTCCCCCCCCCCCGGGGGGGGGGGGGGCAGGAGCACTCCCCATCTGCATCTGGGCCTGGATAAACCTTTGCATCATCCAGTCCAGATCGGCATCTGAGAGACTATAGGTAGACCTCAATGAGGCTACCGAGGTAGGCCTTGAGTACTGCCTCGATAGCCTCGAAGGAGGTCGGGTCTCCTCCTCCTCAGGCCCCGGAGAAAGGGACCGGAGCCGAGAAGGAGGAGAGTCAGCAGCCATAGAGGCCGGAGGAGAAGCCCGCTTAGCCGGCGGGGCCGAGATGGAGGTCTCGGCCCACCGCTTATGGTGCTTCTCTCTCCGGTCCTTTTTCCTCGCTTCCCTCTCCTCCGAACCCGTAGAGGGAGTTTGAATCCCGGGAGGAGGAGGGGGAGCAGGTAAAGCAGCAACCGCCGGAGAGGAAACTACTAATGGGGAGGAGGCCGAAGCCGAGTCTGGGGGCAAGAGTCCCGCCAAGACCAGCTTCGACCTCCACTCCTTCAATGCCCTGGGGTTGAACCCTGCACAGATTGAACATCCAGAGGTGAGGTGTTCAACCCCAAGGCATCGAACGCACAGAGTGTGGCCATCAGCAGGGGATAGCTTATGGCCACACTCGGAGCATTTCGAGAAAATTGCCTTTGGGGACTCAGACATATTTTATTTATTTATTTATTTTTTTTTGTTGAAAAAATAAAATAAACTAGCACACACAACAAAGGCCCCAAAGAAACACACACTCACACTAGCTACACGCCAGAGAGGGGAGGGTACACAAAATTAAGTTAACTAAACTCAAAAATATAATATATAGAAGGGGAACCTAACACTAACACAGTTAAAGTATTTTTAAGTAATAAAAACCCTTTTAAAGCACTAAATAAACCACTTAGCTTTGGAGCTCGAAATCTAGGCTGTCACCATGAACGCGGCAAACTAGATCTGAGGTCATGTAGGGAGAGCAGGTCATTATGGGTGAGGGGAGGAGCTAGGAGCTCGGATCCATAGCTGGATAAACCATGCCGGTTCGGATCCGATATCGGATCCATAACCCACAGGTTGCTGACAAATGAATCTCCTACTTCAGATCACACAATTGTACACACAATAAGAAATAAACACAATATTCTTGTCCAAGTTGCCATGTATCTGGAACATGATCTGGAAATGCGACCTGATCTAGTGATATGGCAATCAGAAATGGGTTTAGCAACAGCGACAGTCGCTGGTGAACAGATTCTGGGGTTTTGGGATTCTTCTCAGGAACAGGGATATTTACTGGAATGTCCTCTGGAATTGGAACGCTGGACAACTTACTCTGAGATATAGAGTCATTCTAACAGGTATAAGTACAGTTGTGTACACTTACCATAAATGTAGATGTTCGAGTGTATTCACTGTTGCAGTTATTACATTTGGGTAATCCTGCTGGCAGGTTGCCCTCAGTCAGCCTGAATTCCAAAGTCCTGGGTCATGCGTCGGCTGTCATCACCCCCTCCCTGACGTCAGGTCATCAGGGGTATAAAAGAAGCAGCCAATGCCATTTTCTTTAGTTTTTCTTGCCCCAGATGTCAGGTGCCCCCTACATAGCGTAGCCAAAATTTATATCTATATATAAAATGACATGCAGCAATATAAACTTTACCTTCATTCACAAGCAAATACACCACACAGGTTGCATAAATCAGAGAAGGAAAGATAGGTTCCAGCAGAAGAAAAGGGGGAATGGCGGGTGGGTAACCTGGACTGCAACAGTGAATACACTCGAACATCTACATTTATGGTAAGTGTACACAACTGTACTATGCTCTTCGTGTTTCACTGCTGCAGTGTTTACATTTGGGTAGATTCCTAAAGCTATGGTTGGGAGGCTGGAGATAAACAGCATTAGGAGTGGCTATGAGACCCTGCAGAACTGCAGTGGCAAAGCCTGCCCTGGATTTAGAGTAGAGTGACAGATGATAGTGCTTTGTAAAGGTGTGCACTGAACTCCAAGTAGATGCTTCTAAAATGTCCTTGGTTGGTACTCCCCTGAGAAAGGCTGCTGAAGTGGCTGCAGCACTGGTGGAATGTGGCCTAATGCCCTTAGGCACTGGCTTGCCATGGTATAAGTAGCAGAAACGAATGCAGTGGCCTATCCACTTTGAAATAGTCTGCTTTGAGATAGCTTTTCCTTGTGATCCTGCAGCATATGCCACTAGTAACTGCTCTGTCTTTCTGAAAACTTTGGTTCTGTCCAAGTAAAATCTAAGCCGTCTGTGTACATCCAAAGAATGTAGAATTCTTTCCCCCTTGTTCTGCGGAGTTGGATAAAAGTTGGCAGATGAATGGTTTAAGGGCCACACTGGACACCACTTTAGGCATAAATGTTGGGTTTGTCCTCAGGGAGACCCTGTCCGGATAAAAAATGATAAAAGGTTCCACAGCCATGAGTGCCTGTAGCTCATCTTGCAGAAGTTATTGCTAGGAGCAGAGCTGTTTTTCAAGATAAAAACTTCATATCTGCAGTAGCAGCTGGCTCAAAAGGAGGCAGGGTGAGTTTTTCCAAGATGTAGTTGAGGTCCCATGCAGGCATTGGTGATCTCCTTGGAGGCCTTAAATTTTTGGCTCCTCTGACGTACTGTTTTAATAAGGGATGAAAAAAGATTGGCGGCTCTGCATTGTAATGGGCTGAAATGGCAGAGGCATGAATTTTAATAGATGAGAAAGATAGGCCTTTGTCCAGGATCTCAGTTAAGCATTGTAAAATCTGAGGAATATTTGGTACAGTTGTATCTGTTCCTTGTGCCTGGTTCCAAGCACAGAATCTCTTCCATTTTCCAGCATAAGATTTTCTAGTACTAGGCCTTCTGGCTTCCAAAATGACATCCATCACAGCTTTGCTGAGAGGTGTGTTTTGTATGACTACATTATTCGCCATGCTGCCAGGTTTAAAGTTCTGAGCTGGCTGTGCAGGATCTGATTGTTTTGATGGGATAGTAGATGGGGTACTTGAGGTAAGGTCCAAGCTGGGCATTGACACATGTTCCTTAATATTGGATACCAGTGCTGGCGGGGCCAGTCTGGTGCAATCAGAATCATCTTTGGCTTCTCCTGTTTGACCTTTAGGAGTACCTCGGGGAGGAGAGGCAGAGGGGGAAGGCATATACTGATAGGTTTTTCCAGTTGAAGGATAGGGCGTCCACTTTCCATGCTTGTCTGTGATAAATCCTTGTGCAGAATTATTTCGTTGGTAGTTGTGAGGGGAGGCAAATAGATCTATGGCCGGGCATCCCCATTTCCTTGTTATCATGTTGAAGACTTGTGGATACAGCTGCCATTCGTGGGGATCCATGAGGTTTCTGCTTAGTTCGTCTGCCAGAGAATTTTTCCTTCCTGGCAGGAATTGTGCCTGCAGATGTACTTGGTAAGTCAATGCCGTGTTCCACAAAGTCAGAGCTAGTCTGCAAAGGGGGTAGGAATGAGTGCCCCCCTGCTTGTTTATATACCACATGACCATGGTGTTGTCTGTCTTTATCAGTAGTTGTCCTGGATGAAGTAGGCCCTTGAAGGCTGTCAGGGCATTTTGAACAGCTAGCATTTCTTTTTGATTGATATGTAGATGCATTTGGTTTGAGGTCCATGTTCCTTGAATGCATCTTCCTGCCATGTGGGCCCACCAGGCATAATCTGAAGCATCTGTTGTGTCTGCCTGGCTGGGGGTAATGTGAATGGATGTCCCTTGTTTTGGTGACAAGCCTTCGCCCACCACCGAAACTCCTGTTGCAGGCAGGGGAATAGTTTCCAGGCTGTGGCAATGTTGAGTCCAAACATTTTTTAGTTACCGCTGAAGTTTCCTCATATGCAGTCTTGCATATGGAATTAATAGGATGCAGGATGCCATGAAGCCCAAAGCCTGCAGAATTTTTCTTGCAGATAACTGGGCCTTTGCTGCTAACATGTTGAAATAGGTAGTCAGTTGCCTTTGTTTGTCCGGCGTGAGATAAGCCATCTGGGCAGTATGTAAACCTGCACCCAGGAATATTATCTCTTGAGAGGGTACTAGTTTTGATTTCTTTTCATTGACTGTGCACCCTAGGCAAGTTAGAAGTTTTTTCACAAACGCCAGATGCTGTAAAAGGTCATCCTTGTTCTCTGCTTGAATTAGACAGTCATCCAAGTAAGGGTATATTAGTATTCCTCTTTGTCTGCAGAAATTACTGGTGCCAGGCACTTTGTAAAGACCCTAAGTGCAGTAGATAAGCCAACGGGCAGTGCAGAGAATTGGTAATGCATTGAGCCAGCCATGAATCTGAGGTATCTTCTGCATATTTGTCTTGATTGGGACATGCAGCTATGCTTCTTTTAGGTCTAAAGTTACAAGTCAAGCGTTCTTGCCCAGCATGGGCAGAAGCTGCTGCAAAGTCAACATTTTCAATTTTGGTATATCCAGGTATGTGTTCAGAATCAATAGGTCCAGTATTGGCCTCCAGGCAATGTCCTTTCTGGGCACTAAGAAAGTACAATTTTGTACCTACCATAAATGTAGATGTTCGAGTGCTTATACAGCTGCAGTCATTACAGATTGGTTATCCTGCCGTCAGGCGGGTCCTCGGTCGGCTGAATTCCAAAGTCTAGGTCCGGCGTCGGTTGTCGTCGCCTCCTCCCTGATGTCAGTGCGGCAGGGGTACAAAAGAGGCAGCCGACAACATTTTCTTCAGTTTTTCTTGCCCCAGATGTCAGGTGCTCCCAGAAGGAAGGCAAAACATAAAGTTATGCAAACATGCAATATAGAATAATCAAAAAACAGTAGTTGCAAGCAAATACACCATAAGAGAATACCCCAAATAGGTTGTATGATAAGGTGTTTGTCATAAGGCCTGTCCTAAGAGGGGACGGAGGGGGGGGTAACCTGGACTGCAGCTGTATGAGCACTCGAACATCTACATTTATGGTAGGTGCAAAACTGTACTATGTTCATCGTGCAAACAGCTGCAGTCATTACAGATGGGAAGAATCCCAAAGCAAAGTAAGGGTGGTAGGCACTAAGTGGAACTAGGAGGAGCGAAGATGCCCTGCAAGGCTGCTGTGACAAAACCCACTCTAGATTTAGAGTATAGTGGAAGGTGATAGTGCTTGGAGAAAGTGTGCACTGAACTCCAAGTGGCTGCTTCCAAAATGTCCTTGGTAGGGACCCCCCTGAGGAAAGCTGCATTGGTAGCTGTGGCCCTGGTGGAGTGGGATCTGATGCATGCAGGCACAGTTTTTCCATGAAATGAGTAACAAAAGCGTATGCAGTGGGCTATCCATTTTGAAATTGTCTGTTTGGAAATAGCCTTTCCTTGAGCACCTGTAGCATAGGACACAAAGAGTTGCTCGGATTTCCTGAATGGCTTTGTCCTGTCCAAATAATAACAAAGTTGTCTGTGAATGTCCAAGGAATGTAGTACTCTTTCCCCTTTGTTTTGTGGATTTGGATAAAAGGTAGGCAAGTGGATAGTCTGATTCAAAGCTACACTGGATACTACCTTTGGCATAAAGGTAGGGTTCGTAAGGAAACTCTGTCCTGATGGAAAATGATGAATGGTTGCACAGCCATGAGGGCCTGTAGCTCCGAAACCCTGCGTGATGAGGTGATAGCCAGAAGAAAGGCTGTTTTCCATGACAAGTATTGTAGTTCTGTTGAAGAAGCTGGCTCAAAGGGAGGAAGGGTCAGCTTTTCCAATACGAAGTTGAGGTCCCAAGCAGGGACTGGTGGTTTCCTTGGGGGTTTTATATTTTTTACCCCTCTGAGGAACTGCCTTAAGAGAGGATGTGGGAATAAAGGAGGATCTGTGTTGTATTGTGCAGAAATGGCTGAAGGGTGGATCTTGATGGAGGAGAAGGAAAGTCCACTGTTTAACGTCTCAGCTAGGTACTGTAAAATTTGAGGTATATTTATTACCCAAGGATTCTGGTCCTTTTCTTGATTCCATGCACAAAATCGTTTCCATTTGGCGGAGTAGGCTTTTCGAGTAGAAGGACTTCTGGCCTACAAGATGACATCCAGCACCTCCTTGGAGAGGAGAGTCTGTTGGGAAATCAAGGAATTCTCCATGCAGCTAGATTTAGGGTTTTGAGCTGGCTGTGAAGGGTTTTGTAGTTGTGCTGGGACAACAGAAGAGGGACTAGAGGTAGGATCCATGGTGGGGAATGTGTCAGGCTCTTCAGGAGCGGATACCAGTGTTGTCTTGGCCAGTCTGGAGCAACGAGAATCATTTGCGGCCTCTCTGCTCTGGCTTTTAACAGAACTTTGGGCAGCAGAGGAAGAGGCAGGAAGGCATAAACTGTCAATGTTGTCCAATTGAAAGAGAGTGCATCCGCTTTCCAGGCCTGTGGATGATAGGTCCTTGAACAAATTTTTTTCAACTGGTAATTTCTGTGGGTAGCAAAGAGATCTATGTCTAGCTGTCCCCATGCCTGAGTTATCTTTGTGAAAACTTGAGGATGCAACTTCCATTCGTGTGGATCTGTCATATTTCTTCTTAGGTTGTCTGCCAGTATGTTTTCCTTCCCTGGCAGGAATTGTGCCTGTAGTTGAATTTGCAATTCCAGTGCTGTGTTCCATAGGGTCATGGCTTGCCTACACAGGGGGTATGAATAAGTTCCCCCTGTTTGTTTATGTACAACATCACTGTGGTGTTGTCTGTCCTTAGCAACAGCTGGCCTGGATGCAGTAGGTCTTTGAAGGTCATAATAGCATTTTGCACGGCTAGCATTTCCTTTTAGTTGATGTGTAGGTGCTTCTCTTTTTGGGACCATTTTCCCTGAATGCACTGATCTGTCATGTGTGCTCCCCTGAGGCGTCTGTTGTGATGATTTGAGTTGCTTGAGGTACACAGAAAGGGAGACCTGTGTTTCTTTGGCATGCTTGAGCCCACCACAAAAATTCCTGTTGAAGGCATGGAATGAGTGGTATAATTGTTTCCAAGCTGTGGCTGTGTTGAGACCATAAGTTTTTTAGGTACCATTGAAGTTTCCTCATATGCAGCTTTGCACATGGGATTAGTAGGATGCAAGATGCCATGAATCCCAGAGCCTGCAGGACCTTCCTTGCAGTTAGCCTGGTGAAAGTTGCCATTTTGCTGAAGTATTGAGACAGTTGCCCTTGTTTGTCTGGCGTGAGGTAGGCCATCTGGGTGGTTGTATTCAAGCTGGCACCCAGGAAAATAATTTGTTGAGAGGGTATTAGTTTTGATTTCTTTTTGTTGACTGTGTATCCCAGGAAGTTCAACAGTTTTATTACAAACGCCAGGTGCTGCAATAGTATGTCCTTGCTGTCCGCTTGGATCAGGCAGTCATCGAGATATGGGTAGATTTGTATTCCTTGTAGTCTGCAGAAGGCGATTACTGATGCCAGGTATTTCGTAAACACTCTGGGCACAGTAGATAAGCCAAAGGGCAATGCAGAGAATTGGTAATGGGTTGAACCTGCACGAAATCTGAGGTATCTTCTGCAATCTTGTCTGATAGGGACATGCAGGTATGCCTCCTTGAGGTCCAATGTTACCAGCCAAGACTCCTTGCCCAGCATGGGAAGAAGCTGCTGTAATGTGAGCATCTTGAATTTTAGCACCTGTAGATATGTGTTTAGGATGTGTTTAGGATGGATTGTCTAAGATAGGTCTCCAATCTTTGTCTTTCCTTGGTACCAGGAATAGTCTTGACCTTGTTCTTTTGCAGGTACCTCTTGAATTGCTTTCATGTCCATGAGAGTGGAAATTTGTTTTTGTGCCTCTGCCCTTTGATTTTGTGGCAGGTTTGGCATGCCTCTCATTTTTGGAAGGGTGTGAAAGTGGAACCTGTAGCCTCTGTCTATAATGTCCGGAATCCATTTGTCTTTTGTAACAATATGCCAATTTTTTGAGAATAATGCCAGTTTTCCGCCCAAAGGTGCTGCCATTAAAGCTTTGCTTGGCAGGTGTAGGGGGAAGTCATTGTGTTTGTTTTCTAAATGACTGTGATCTATCTTCTCCACCTCTTGGGGTTGGTGCTTGCCACTGTCTGGCTCTGAAAGATACTTGAGGTTGCCCTCTACCCCTTGGGCGTCTGTATCTGCCCCTTTGAGGTCTGTCCGTGGCTGGAAAGGACCAATTTTTAGGCGGTCAGTTTCTGCTGAAACGTGGAGGTTGTACCTGCAGGAAATCTTTCACTGTTTGCACTGATTTCCCTTTTTCCTCCATTTTCTTTAGTACCTCCTCAGCTTTAACACCAAACAATACATCTTTTTGAAGAGGTGCATCTAATAATTTAGCTTTGACATGATCTGGTAAGGTTTGCTCTTTGAGCCAAGCATGCCTACTATCACAGACCCCGTAACAGCAGCTCTACATGAGGCCTCTAAACTAAAGCATCAAAACCACACTGCAAGGTATGTTTACCCACTTGCTCTGCACCATGCAACAAATCCTGCAACTCTTTTAAATCTGGTTGTGTCATTTTGCTTTTCAACTGAGATAACAAAAACGGTTGATACTTTAACATATGGAATTGACAGTTTAATGCCCTCATGGTTAAAGTGACTGAGGTATACACCTTTTTCCCCCACCTTTCTAAAGCTCTGGAATCTCTCTCTGAAGGGAATGGGTTTTTAGCAGTAGAGGCCTTAATTCCCTTGGGACCCTGTGAAATAGTTTCTGGGTCAGCAGTATGGCTTTTATATAGGAACTGGTGAGAATCAGGAACCCGGTAATACCTGTCTGGTTTAACAGGAGCTGGAGGTAAAGAATCTGGATTAAGGCTGGCTTCTGTGTACACATCATCCAATTTATCTAAAACAGGAGGGATAGCCAGGGGCCTGGGGGAACAGAAGAAATTCCATGAGCCTTTTCTTGGAATCTGAGTAATCTTGGCCTTCCCAGTGAAAGTGTTCCCTCAATGTATGCAGGGTTTCCCCAAAGAGTAGTCCTCAGGGGAGACGAGGGAATAGACTCCTCAGCATCAGAGTCTTCGAAAGGTGAATAGGCGTAATCCTGGTCCTCAGAGTGTTCTGAGGTAATAGAAGCCTGATCTGAGGAAGGGTAGTCTTCCTCTAATCTGGGTCTTTTGTCAGAGGGGGGTTGAGAACCCCTGATAAGAGTAATCAAATCCTCAGCCATTTTAAGCATCTGCTTTTTAGGCATGAGGCCTTGAGAGGAGGTCTGAGGACCCTGTTTTTTGGTTTTCATGGCTGCTTTAGATTTAGTGAAAGCTTTAATAGAGAAGGAGGAAGGCCTGAAGACACCTTGAGAAATGGCAGGCCTGTCTAAATTCTGAGTTTCCCCACCAAGAGTGGCATCGGTATCTGCAGTAGGAATGAGGACCGAGGAGCCTGCGACCTCGGGTACTGTAGTCACCGGTAATGTAGCGTCATCGTTATTCAGGGGCTGCGTAGGCGCCTCGCTGAGAACCGGAGAACCGGTAGTAGGCCTAAGCGTGGTCTCAGTAGTCGGTGCGGACCTTGGATGTCGGTCCTTATCTTTGCGTCTTTTGCTCAAAAATGGAGTCAGAGTATCCGACGACATGATATAATTAAATTTTTTGCCAAAAAAATGAATGGCAAACTCTGCCCGGCGCTTAATAGTGCGCTTGTTGAATCTAGCACAAAAACGGCAGGCTGAGACGTCGTGGTCTGGGCCTAAGCAAGGTATACAGAAAGGGTGGAAATCCTTATGCAGTATTTGCTTCCCACAAGAAATGCAATTATTAACTTTGTCTGACATCGGTCTGAGGCAAGAAAAGTTTCCCCAACGGGGTACTTAGCTTTCAAGAAGACTTCGGCTGAAATACTTTCGTAAATCTCAGGAGCTGGCCGACCGGCACTTGCGAACTGCTTCTGCTTCGGGCACCGCGCGGCAAGAAAGACTGAAGAAAATGGCGTTGGCTGCCTCTTTTGTACCCCTGCCGCACTGACGTCAGGGAGAAGGCGACGACAACCGACGCCGGACCTAGACTTTGGAATTCGGCTGACTGAGGACCCGCCTGACGGCAGGATAACCCATCTGTAATGACTGCAGCTGTATGCACGATGAACATCAGTCTTGAGTAAAATCCTTGGCACCGCTCTTCCTCTGGCACTTGTTGAATGGCCCTCATGTCCATGAGGGATGAGACTTGTTTTTGTGCCTCTGCCCATTGATTTTCTGGCAGATCTGGCCAGCCGTTTGCCTTTGGCAGGGTATGGAAATGGAACTTGTAGCCTTGTGACACGATATTTAGAACCCACTTGTCCTGGGTTATAATGTGCCAATTTTGAGAAAAAAAGTGCTAATTTCCCCCCTAAGGATGCTGCCAGGTAATAAGTGCTTGGTGCAGGCAGGGGGAAGTCATTGGGGCTGTTTTCTGTAGGGTTGACTTGTCTTCTCCACTTTTGGAGGTAGAAGCACCCCATTGCTTTGACCTGTATGAACCTTGCGCCTGGGATCTGCCTCTAGGGCATCTGGGTCTGCCCCTTTGAGGTCTGTCTGACACAGGAAAGGACCAATTCTTTGTTGGCCAGTGCCTACTAAACCTAGGTGGCTGTACTTGTAAGAAATCTTGGACCGTTTGCATAGATTTAGCCTTGTCCTCCATTTTAACCATTCTTCTGCCTTAACACCAAACAAAGTATCATGCTGTAAAGGTGCATCTAATAATTTAACTTTAACATGATCAGGCAGATTTTGTTCCTTTAACCAAGCATGCCTTCTAATTACAGAACCTGTTACTGCGGCCCTGCAGGACGCCTCTAAAGAATCAAAACCACATTGAAAAGTATGCTTTCCAACTTGTTCAGCTGCATGCAATATATACTGCATTTCCTTGTTTTCTGCACATTCAGAGTTTAATAACATTTTCTGTTTAAGCAATGACATGACATGTTGCTGATATTTGAGCATATGAAACTGACAGTTTACGGCCCTTATAGCCAAGGTAGCAGATGTGTAAACCTTTTTTCCCCATCTGTCCAGTGCCCTAGAATTCCTGTCAGAAGGGGTAGGGTTTTTGGCAGTGGAAGCCTTCACTCCCTTGGGACCCTGAGAAATAGTTTCTGGGTCAGCAGCAGGTTTTTTAAAAAGGAATTTATGTGAGTCAGGATCCCTGTAATATCTGTCAGGATTAACAGGAGCTGTAGGCACGGAGTCTGGGGTAAGGCTAGACTCCGAAAACGCATCATCTACAATGTCTAACACAGGGGGAATGGCAAGTCGCTTGTGCTGAGGTAGTAACAGGAAATCCCTGAGCCTCTTTTTAGATTCTGAAAAATCTTGGCTCTCCCAGTGGAAATGCTCCCTCATGGTATGTAAGTTTTCCCCAAAGAACAGTCCTCAGGAGGAGAAGCTGAAAATATGGATTCTTCAGCATCAGAATCCTCATGGGGGGGGGGGGGGGGGGATATTCCTGATCAGAAGAGGAATCAGAAGAAATAGAAACCTGATCTGAAGATTCATAGTCAGTCTCTTGCCTAGGCCTCTTATCAGGAAAGGGATGGGAACCCCTGATCAAGGTAATCAAGTCTTCGGCCATTTTGAGCATCTGTTTTTTTGAGCATAGAGGCCTGTCCACGTGGCTCTTGAGTTTGCTTCTTTGTCTTGGATGGAGCTTTAGTCTTTGCCTTTGAAGTCGGTTTAATGTATAGATGCTTGGGTCTGAATACACCCTCAGAAGCTGGTGCCTGCTCAGCGGCACCAGACCCATCTGAAGGATTAGCGTCCGAGGCTTCAATACCTTGAGTTTCCAGCGGCATGGCCGACTCCAAGTGGGAGTCGGTAGTGGCCTGCGACTCTAAAGTAGCGGTCGTCAGGGACTGCAAAAGCGCCTCACTGAGAACCGGCAAACCGGCAACTGGCTTAGGAGAAGCTTCGTAGTCAGTTTTGGGCCTCGGGTATCTTTTTTATTTGCGTTTTTTGTGAACTCCGATAGTCGGATGGATTTCCGAAGGCATTTCTGGATAATTAAATCTGCGTCCAAAGTAGTTCAAAGCAAAATCATACCGACGCTTAATCGTTAATGGTTAAATCTAGCACAAAACAGACAACCCAGAAAGTTATGATTGGGGCCTAGGCAAGGAATACAGGTAGAATGAAAGTCCTTATGAGGTATTTGCTTCCCACTAGAAATACAATTATTAACTTTTTCTGACATCGGTTCTGGAGCAAGAAAAAGTTTCGTACTTAGCTTCATAGAAGACTTCGGATCTGAAATTCAAACTCGAAAATCTCAGGAGTCGGCCGACCGGCACTTGTGAACTGCTTCGGGCACTGCACGGCAAGAAAGACTGAAGAAAATGGCGTTGGCTGCTTCTTTTATACCCCTGACATCAGGGAGGGGGCAGGACCCAGGACTTTGGAATTCAGGCCGACTGAGGGCAACCTGCCAGCAGGATTACCCAAATGTAATGACTGCAACAGTGAAACACGAAGAACATCCGCAATACAGGCTCGGACACCGGTACAAAATGTTTCCTATTGCACCTAAATTCTGCTCCTTGCAATTCCACAATGTACGTTCTCGGCTCTGGACATGCACTATTCTCACCATCATCCCAATCAAAACCTTTAGATGTCTGCATCCTCACTATCTCCCCTTCTCGTAATGGATTGAGCAGTTTGCTGGACTTATCATAATAGGACTTCTGAGATAAGCACTTCTTTAACAAATGGACTTTCACTGATCTGTTGTTTTTGACACATGAAACCAATATATTGAACTATTAATTGGTAGTGTGGTTCTGGTTTGTCTTGACAGAAGTCTCTGTGTAGGTGAACCAAGATGTTTATGACGAGGAACATTTCTGAGATTCAAGAGACAAAAAAACATCGCTATTGTCTTGTTTCGACTTCTCTAGTAATTGTTTTGCACTTTGAACTGCATGTTCTGTTAAACCTTTTGACTGTGGGTACACAGGGTTATTCATAATATGAGTAAAGTCGCACTCTTCAGAAAATCTTTTGAACTGCTGGCTTGTAAACCATGTACCATTGTCAGAAATAACTTTGTGCGGACTACCATGGACCGCAAAATGATGCTTCATTTTAGATGCCAGATTAGGAAATAGGTCAATCTCGAACCAATCTGTATAAGAGTCTATTAACACCAAGAAATGTTGACCATTCCATTTGAAAATGTTTGTAGCTACTGTCAAACCAAGGTAGTTCAGAAATCTGGCTTAGTTGAAGTGGTTCTTTCTGTTGATGTGGCTTAGTACTATTACATACAGAACAAGATGAAAGTACTTTCTCAATGTCTTGTGACATAGCAGAACAAAAAGTACAGTTGTGTACACTTACCATAAATGTAGATGTTCAAGTGTATTCATTGTTGCAGTCATTACATTTGGGTAATCTGCTGGCAGGTTGCCCTCAGTCGGCCTGAATTCCAAAGTCTTGGGTCCTGCGTCGGTTGCGGTCTTCTCTTCCATGACGTCAGGTCGTCAGGGGTATAAAACATGCAGCCGACGCCGTTTTCTTTAGTTTTTCTTGCAAATACACCACATAGGTTGTAGAAGATAGAGAAGGAAAGATAAACTTTAGAATGACAGGGGGGTGGGCGGGAGGGTAACCTGGACTGCAACAGTGAATACAGTCGAAAATCTACATTTATGGTAAGTGTACACAACTGTACTATGTTCTTCGGGTTTCACTGTTAAAGTCATTACATTTGGGTAGAATCCCAAAGCTATGGTAGGAAGGCTGGAGCTAAACAGCATTAGGTGTGGCAATAAGGCCCTGCAGCACTGCAGTGGCAAAGCCTGCCCTGGACTTAAAGAGGCAAATGATAATGCTTTGTAAAGGTGTTAACAGAACTCCAAGTAGCAGCCTCTAGAATGTCTTTTGTTGGTACTCCCCTGAGAAAGGTAGCTGAACTAGCTGCAGCTCTGATGGAATGAGACCTAATGCCCTTGGGCACAGGTTTACCATGGTGAGGTAAGTAACAGACACAGTGGCTTGTCTGCTTTGAAATAGCCTTTCCTTCTGATCCCGCAGCATATGACACTAGTAACTGCTCAGTTTTTCTTAGAGCTTTAGTCCTGCTCAAGGAGAATCTTAGCTGTCTTTGTACGTCCAAGGAACACAGAATTCTCTCCCCTTTGTTCTGCGGGTTTGGATAAAAAGTTGGCAGATGAATTGTTTGGTTAAGAATCACACTGGAAACCACCTTAGGCATAAAGTAGGATTTGTCCTCAGAGACACCCTGTCCAGGTAAAATATGATAAAAGGCTCAACAGCCATGACGGCCTGTAGCTCTGAGACTCTTCTTGCTGGAGTAATTGCTAGTAGCAGAGCTGTCTTCCAGGATAAGAACTTTATATCAGCGGTAGCAGCTGGTTCAAATGGAGGCAGGGTGAGCTTTTCCAACACATAATTGAGGTCCCATGCAGGTTAATGGTGATCTTCTAGGGGGCCTTAAATTTTTGGCTCCTCTAAGATACTGCTTTAGTAAAGGATGATAAAAGATAAGTGGCTCTGTACTGTGATGAGCCGAAATGGTAGAGGCATGGATTTTGATTGATGAGAAAGATAGGCTTTTGTCAAGCATCTCAGTTAAGTATTGTAATATCTGAGGAATATGTGGTTCTGCTGCATCAGTTCCTTGTGCTTGATTCTAAGCACAGAATCTCTTCCATTTGTCAGCATAGGATTTTCTAGTACTAGGCCTTCTGGCTTCCAAAATGACATCCATCACAGCTTTACTGAGAGGTGTCGTTTCTATGATTACAGGATTAGCCATGCTGCCAGGTTCAGAGTCTGTAGTTGATTGTGTAGGATCTGATTGTTTTGCTGGGACAGTAGTTGTGGTTTTTGAGGCAAGGTCCAGGCTGGGTATTGAGACATGCTCCTTAGGAATGGGTACCAGTATTGGCAGGGCCAGTCCGGGGCAATTAATATCATCTTTGGCTTCTCTTGTCTGACTTTTAGGAGGACCTTGGGTAGAAGAGGCAGAGAAGGAAAGACATAAACTGATAGGTTTTTCCAACTGAAGGATAGGGTGTCCACTTTCCATGCTTGTCTGTGATAAGTCCTTGTGCAGAATCTTTTCAGTTGATAATTTTGAGGAGAGGCAAACAGATCTATGTCTGGGCTCCCTCATTTCTCTATCATCATGCTGAAGACTTGTGGATTTAGTTTCTACTTGTGAGGATCCATAAGGTTTCTGCTTAAATCGTCTGCCAGAGTGTTTTGTTTTCCTGGCAGGAATTGAGCTTGAAGATGTATTTGGAAGGTCAAAGCTGTGTCCCACAGTACCATGGCTAATCTGCAAAGGGGGTATGAGTGTGTGCCCCCTTGCTTGTTTATATACCACATGACTGTGGTGTTGTCCATCTTTATCAGTAGTTGTCCTGGATGAAGTAAGTCCTTGAAGGCTGTTAGGGCATTTTGAACAGCTAGCATCTCGTTCTGGTTGACATGTAGATACATTAGTTTTGGTACCCATATACCCTGAATGCATCTTCCTGCCATGTGGGCCCCCCAGGCATAATCTGATGCGTTTGTTAAGGTTTGACTGGCAGGGGGAAGAGTGAAGGGCCATCCCATGATTTGATGACAGGCCTTTACCCACCACAGAAACTCCTGTTGCAGGGAGGGAATGAGAGGAATCATTGTTTCCAGACTGTGTGAATGTTGACTCCATAAACTCTTTAGGTACCATTGAAGTTTGCTCATATGCAGTCTTGCATATGGAATTAATAGGATGAAGGATGCCATGAAGCCCAGAGCCTGCAGAATTTGTCTTGCAGAAGACTGGGTTTTTGTTGCCGTCAGTTTGAAGTAAGTAGTCAGTTGCCTTTGTTTGTCCGGTGTGAGGTAAGCCATCTGGGCAGTTGTATTCAAGCTTGCACCCAGGAATGTTATCTTTTGAGAGGGTACCAGTTGTGATTTCTTTTCCTTTATTGTGTACCCTAGGCATGTTAGAAGCCTTCTCACAAACGCCAGGTGTCGTAGAAGAGTGTCCTTGTTCTCTGCTTGAATGAGACAGCTGTCCAAGTAAGGATATATTTGAATACTTCTTTGTCTGCAAAATGCAATTACTGGTGCCAGGCACTTTGTAAAGACCCTGGGTGCAGTAGATAAGCCACAGGGCAGTGCAAAGAATTTGGTAATGCATTAAACCAGCCTTGAATCTGAGGTATCTTCTGCACGACTGTCTTATTGGGACATGCAGGTATGCCTCTTTTAGGTCTAAAGTCACCAGCCAAGCATTCTTGCCCAGCATGGGCAGAAGCTGCTGCAAAGTGAGCATTTTGAATTTTGGAATGTCCAGGTATGTGTTCAAAATCGATAAATCCAGTATTGGCCGCCAGGCCTTGTCCTTTCTGGGTACCATAACAGTCTTGAGTAAAAACCTTGTCCTTTTTCCTATTCTGGTACTGTCTGAATGGCCCCCATATATATGAGGGACATAACCTGTTTCTATGCCTCTGCCCATTGATTTTTTGGCAGATCTGGCCAATCCTTTGTCATTGGCAGAGTGCGGAAATGGAATCTATATCCCCGTGATACGATGTTTAGTACCCACTTGTCCTGGGTTACTAACTGCCAATTTTGAGCAAAAAGTGCTAATTTTCCCCCTATGGGTGCTGCCAAAAGATAAGTGCTTGGTGTAGGCAGAGGAAAGTCATTGGGATTGCTTTCTGTAGGTTTGCGCTTTATCTCCTCCAGATTTGGAGGTGGATGCGCCTCATTGCTTTGACCTGTATGAGTCTTGAGCCTGGTTCCTGGAACCCTTAGGGCGTCTGGATTTGCCCCTTTGAGCTCTGTCTGACACAGGAAAGGACCAATTTTTTGTAGGTCATTGTCTACTGAATCTTGGTGGCTGCACTTGTAAGAAATCTTTAACAGTTTGCATAGACTTAGCTTTGTCTTCCATTTTCTTTAAAACCTCTTCTGCCTTAATACCAAACAGAGAATCATGCTGTAAAGGTGCATCTAGCAATTTAGCTTTAACATGATCAGGCAAATTTTGTCCCTTTAACCAGGCATGCCTCCTAATCACAGATCCAGTAACTGCGGCCCTGCAGGAGGCCTCTAAAGAATCAAAACCACATTGCAAGGCATGCTTTCCAACTTGTTCAGCTGCATGCAATAATTCCTGTAATTCTTTATTTTCTGCACATTCTGAAATCAACATCCTTTTCTGTTTTAGCAATCCCATAACATAATGTTGGTACTTAAGCATATGAAATTGACAACTTAAGGCCCTGATTGCCAAGGTTGCAGATGTACAAACCTTTTTCCCCATCTGTCCAGTGCCCTAGAATCTCCGTCAGATGGGGTAGGGTTTTTTGCTGCTGAGGCCTGTGAAATAGTTTCAGGATCAGCAGCAGGATTTCTAAATAAAAATTTATGTGAGTCGGGGACTCTGTAGTATCTGTCAGGCTTACTGGGAGCCGGAGGTAAGGAGTCAGGGGTCAAGCTTGACTCCGAAAATACATCATCCACAATGTCTAAAACTGGGGGAATGGCCAAAGGCTTGTGCTGAGGGAGAAGAAAGAAATCCCTGAGCCTCTTTTTTGTTTCTGAGAAGTCTTGACTCTCCCAGTGAAAATGCTCCCTCAAAGTATGCAAGGTTTCTCCAAATGAATAATCCTCAGGAGGAGATGCAGATGGAACAGGATCCTCATAGGGAGGAATAGATAATTCCTGATCAGAAGAGGAATCAGAAGAAAAAGAAACCTGATCTGAAGATTCATAATCAGTGTCTTGCATAGGCCTCTGATCTGGAGGGGGATGGGTACCCCTGATGAAGGTAATAAGGTCTTCAGCCATTTTGATTATCTGTTTTTTAGGCATAAAGGCCTGTGCACGTGGCTCAGGCATCAGATTTTTAGGTTTAGAAGTTGCTTTTGTCTTTGGTTTTGAAGCTTTTGTCGGTTTGACATACAAATGTTGAGGTCTGAAAACACCCTCAGAAGCCGGTGCCTGCTCAGCGGCTCCGGACCCATCCGAGGGAGATACTTCCGTCGGTCCAATACCTTGAGTATCTTGCGGCATGCCGGACTCCACATGGGTGTCGGTAGAGGCCTGCGACTTGAAGGTAGCTGGTATCATGGGCTGCAAAAGCGCCTCACTGAGTACCGGCAAACCAGCAACTGGCTTAGGAGAAGCTTTGTCTTCGGTTTTGGATCTCGACTGCCTTTCTCTGTCCTTTTTTTTGCATTTTTTATGTACTCCGGTAGTCGGATTGCTATCCGACGACATTTCTGGGTAGTTAAATCTGTTTCCAAAATACTTTGATGCAAAAATATACCGACGCTTAATATTGCGTTGGTTAAATCTAGCAGAAAACTGACAGCCAGGCACGTTGTGATCAGGGCCTAGGCAAGGAATACAGTATAAATGGAAATCCTTATGAGGTATTTGCTTCCCACAAGTAATACAATTATTAACTTTTTCTGACATCGGCAAAAAGCAAGAAGAAAGTTTCCCCAACGGGGTACTTAGCTTCAGTGAAGACTTCGGTTCCAAAACTCAAACTCGAATATTTCAGTAGTCGGCCGACCGGCACTTGCGAAAAGCTTCTGCTTCGGGCACCGCGCGGCAAGAAAGACTAAAGAAAATGGTGTCGGCTGCATGTTTTATACCCCTAACGACCTGACGTCATGGAAGAGAAGACAGCAACCGACGCAGGACCCAAGACTTTGGAATTCAGGCCGACTGAGGGTAACCTGCCAGCAGATTACCCAAATGTAATGACTGCAACAGTGAAACACAAAAGAACATCACTAGTCCTCTCGCCCTTCTTTTGATATAATCAGTTCCTGTGTGGCCACAATGCAAAATGGTTATATTCTTGTTGTAAGGATTTTGGAACAATTACTTTTGGAACTTTCATGATGATACCCATTGTCAAACAAAATCTCATCTCTGTAAGGAAAATAAGGCTGCACTTTTTCTGGTATACAAGATTACTTTGATGGCCATCCTTGATTGATAAAGTGGTTGAGCTGCTGAAGAACTGGATCTGACACAGTATGACTTTTAAGCTCATCAAAACGTGTGGAAGAAAAATTTCTCCACGACTTCAAAATCAAGTTTCTCATTTTCATGCTGATCAGTGGTATTTCTGTGAGATCTGGATAAAGTATCAGCAAGATAAAGAAGTTTGCCTTTCGGGTAGACAAGACTGAAATTATACTTTTGTAATTTCAACATCATGTGTTGCAATCTGCCTGGAGCTGTATGCATAGGCTTTCTCAAAACAGTAACTACAGGTTGGTGATCTGTTTCAATTTAGATAGGTCTACCATAAATATAATCATGGAACTTGGAACATGAAAACAGAATTACGAAGAACTCTATCTGCGCATTGTGGATTTCAGTTTGGGTTAGTGTTCTGGACGCATAGGGTATTGGTCTACCCTCTTGAAGAATGACTGCACCAAGACCAAAATTTAGAAGCATCATAAGAACGAGTAACTGGTTTGTGAACATCTTTGTATCTGAGATCTGGTGGACTGGCAATTGTCTGTTTCTGGACATTAAATGCTCTCTGGTGTTGTTCTAACAATGACCAGGATAAATCTTTGCATATCAGCCCTCAGTGGGGTACTAAAAGTTGGCTCAAGTCTGGAATGAACTTGCCTATGTAGCTAACCATGCCAAGAAAACACTGTAGGGCTTGAACATTGTCTGGTGTTGGCATCTCAAGGATTGCCGTTTGCTTTGAAGCATCTGGTCGTAAGCCTGAACTGGTAAATAAATGACCAACATACGTAACTTCTCGTAGCCTGAACTTACACTTCTGAGGATTCAGCTTAAGACTCACTTCACGTGCTCTTTCCGGAACTTTCTAGAGGTTTCTGTCATGCTCTGTTTCACCATTACCTCCTTCTAGAATATCATCTACTATAATAGCACATGGATACCCAGAAAAAATTTGCAGCATTGCACGCTGGAAGACTTCCATGCAGAATTTATTCCAAATGGCATTCTCAAACATCTGTACCTGCCAAAAGGAGTACTGAAGGTAGTTAGCAATGAAGATTTGCGATCAAGCAAAATTTTCCAGAATGAACTCTCTGCATCTAAGAAAAAACAGTGGCATTTGGCATAAGAGCAGCGACTTCTTCGACTGTTCACATTGGATTACGTCTTTTCAGTGCTTTATTCAAATCTTGTGGATCACTACATATTCTGATATTATTTGAGCTTTTCTTTTGAGCAACGACCGTGGAGGCTACCCATTCAGTAAATTCTTCAACTAGACAAATTAGACGTTGCTGCACCATTTTATCTAGCTCAGCTTTGACTCTGTTCTGCATAGCTAACTGGGAGTTTGCCTAGTTTACCTTTGAAAAAGATCAGCATAGGTAGAAAAAACAGACTGGGCGTAATTAGAACAGTGGTCTTTCAAGCTAACATGATGGAGTTCCTTATTAAATGATGGTAGTCCCATTTTCAAACCATCTCTGAGGCCTAATAATGGCTGCACGTGGCTTTTGACCACTTAAAATTGCAAGTCATAGCTGCTCCCAGCACAGTAACATGAAAACACTACTGAACCTTTAGTCTGAATTTCTTCACCACCATAAACACCAAGCTTCCCACACTTTCCAAATCAAGCTTCCCACCAGCACATACTCTAGCAAGTGTTTCTGCTGACAACATTCCACTGTGAACCTGTGTCAACTCTGAGCTGTATGGGTCTTCCCATTTATATGAACAGTACAAAATACTTTATTCTTTGCCCAAAAATTTACTGCATTGACTGTTTCATTAAGCACCGACACACCATCGACATAAAACATAGGGTCTCTAATTTATCAGTCTCTTTGAATATTCCTTTTAATAAAAGACTGTCCCTTGTTTGATTTACAAAATCTTTTGAAATGATTCCACTTATTGCATTTGTGGCATTGCTGACCAATAGTTAAGCGCTTTTCTCTTTTAGGCTCATGATTTGCAACACAATTATGACAGCTGACTATGAAACTAGGTAAGGGAACATGCTTTGAGTTTGCTGACTCACTCTTGTGCTTCACTGAGACTGCGTGCACTCTGGAATTTGCTAGAAAAGTACAGGGTTTCCCAGTGACTGTTACAGGGCTTAAAGTTGCTGTCATGTGCTTGGGCCAGTTTCTTTTAACCATGTGCTGCATACCATCAACATGAACACTAGAAGATACTGGAAGCCTGCATTTCTCATTTGTAAGCATATCTGTGTGCTTTTCTATGAGCTCATATATCTGACAAATCTCAATGGCCTTATTCACAGTTAAATCACTTTCACAAAAGAAAATCTTTCTCACAGCATCATCTTTAATACCACACACAAATCTGGCTTATCAACTTGTCCCTTGAATCACCAAATCTGCACATTTTAGCCTTGTTTCTTCAAGTCAGTTATATATGCTCCAAAAGTTTCCAAAGGCTTTTGATCTCGTGTAAAGTAAGTGCCTTTCCATTGTAATATTCATTTGAGGGTTACACATTTCTCTAAATTTACATTTTAAGCACTATGGGTCTTCCTTTGACTCAGCAGGTACCACTATATGATGGTTTCCCCCCCTCCCCTGCAAATACAAATACAGCAGGTGCATGCACAAACGAACACTCTCCTTCTATGGCTTCTGAACCAACTAAACTAAGCAGAATAAATGCCTTTGTATGATAATCTTTATCAGAAAATGCAGCTTGTATGAAAATATTGTACAATTGCTCAAACACTCTCCAATTCTCCACAATATTATTATCAAAGACAAGTGGACCTGGTTTTCAAAATCCATCTGCCATGCCAACAAATTATTCCCAAACACACAAAAAAAAATGGCCCTTGTAATTAAGTATGGTTGGCACCCCTCCGTTTTTTTCCCCAGAGTATCCAGAAATGACGAGAGTATTCCGGTTCTCTTGTTCTCGATCTGAGACTCTGGAAATTATACTGGTTCATCAACGTGTCTGTACGCTGATGAAAAAATTACATCACCGTCTTGTCTGATTGGCTGCTTGTTGCACTGGGAAACAGCCAATCAACAAGCTCTTTTCCCAACACACAGAAAGCAGCCAATCAACAGAGACTACTGAGAAGCCTGCGAAAGAACCACGAAAATTAAGAAATAAAAAGCGGGGCTTTCAGCTACTCATTTACCTTTTAAAAAAAAAGGTGGTGGACTGTGATCTTGTCTGTAATTCTGCATCTTCTGTTATCTTCTGAAATGGGATTCGGAGCAGCTACCTATGGACTCTCTTTTGCTCAAGTTAGCTTGACTGCAGTGTGTGGGTCTGCTGCAAACTCTGCTTACTTAGCTAAGCTTGCCTGCTCATACTGGGAGGTCAGAAAGGTCAGATCATTGAACAGGACCACAGTGGTGAATGCACACTTTCTTTTCAGCATATTCAAGTTAAATTTCTGGGCTGCTGTTTGCTTCTTACTGCCTGACTGCTGTTGTATTAGCCTGTGCCCTGTTCTGATCAACAGGAAGCCTGGTCTGGAGCTTGATTTGAATACTAGTCCCTCAGGTAAGTGGAATTAAACTTATGATTTTTTTTTTTTTTTTTATTGCTTGATACGTTTGGTCTGTTCTTATGTTTTCTAGGTGGTACTGAGTAAATGAATAATGTTTTGCAGCAAAGTCGGCATCTTGCCTTGAGAACTGTGTAGATTACTTTTGTCAGTCATCACATGCCACTGTACAAATTTTGTTTATTTAAAAACAATATTTTCTGCATTTGTTTTAAGACCATATTCCTTTAATTTGTCTGGTAGGTAGTTCAGATGCTGTCCAGCTTTCTCTCCTTAACTATTGATGTAATGCTTCTTGCAGCTTTTAATGGTTAACATCTGCTGATGCTCCTGCATTTGTTGTGTTCCTACATTGTGCCAAGAGGTATGCTTGCAAGCAATTAGGGGTAAGCATTGTATCATGGAAATGTGTTTTATTACAGCCCCTACATGTTTGAATATAGCACTGTTTGTCGTTCAAAATTGTCTTTTTCACACATATTGCTTGACATTTGGACTGTTCTCATATGTTTTCTGGGGTGGACTGAGTAGAGTATTATTCAATAATAACTACTGATGTAATGTTTCTTGCAACTTTTACAGTAATGGTTAACATCTGCTGATGCCCCTATATTGTGCTAACAAGTACGCCTGCAAGCAATTAGGTCTAAGCATTATATGATGGAAATGTGTGCTTTATTCTAGGCCCTGTATGTTTGAATATAGCACAGGCATTAGTCTTTCAAAATTGTGTTTTTTATAATGGGAAATCACATCTTTACAAAAGCGGCATAATTCGGCATTTTAAATTTGTCTTTTTTTTTAAGCTTTGTTCCCGTTCCTTGTGCTAAGAGGTTAAGGTATGGCTTAACATCACTTGTGGATATTTGTTCAATTTCATATCTTTAAGAAAATTTACAAGAGAGAAAAAAACTGTTATTCGAACACCTTACTAAGATTATAATGTAGCATTTCTGTCTCTGATTAGTGCTGTCTAGGTTAAAAGGTATTGTGATGTCTAGACAGAATGTACAGACTTTTGCCTCATATTTTTCCTCATACTGTGGATTTATAGCAAACGACAGAGGGCTGAAGTCACTAAATATTCTTCTGTTAGGCTTCTATCTAAGAAAATGCATGGTAAAGCAACCTGTTCTAGGAATTTAAAATCTATTATTTTTGAGCATCTGTAGTGCATTATTTTTGGATATGCAGTAATTTATTCAAATCAGAACATATGAATACTTATGACGTGCCTAGTTTGTCTCTACGCAAGTTATTACAGTTGAAGCAGGAGCGTATTATGATTACTGAGATACCATGTATTTTGTCTTCATCATCCTGTCTGCTGAAAGAGCATGTCTGAACTTTGCTGCGCTGTGTCCAGACTCAGGTGGATAAATTTGCGTCAGGTTCTGCATAACAGCTGAGGGTCTTGACTTAGGGCACTAGTTACTGTTGTTGCTTTAGTATCTGATCTTCTTCTCAGTTTCCGTCAGGGATCGCCACAGCGGATCATCTGTTTCCATTTCTTCCTGTCCTTTGCATCTTGCTCTGTCACACCAACCACCTGCATGTCCTCTCTCACCACATCCTTAAACCTTATCTTAGGCCTTCCTCTTTTCTTCTTACATGGCTGCTCCATCCTTAGCATCCTTTTCCTAATATACCCAGCATCCCTCCTCAGCACATGCCCAAACCAATGCAATCCCGCCTCTCTGACTTTGCCTCCAAACCGTCCAACCTGAGCTGACCCTCTAATATACTGATTCCTAATCCTGTCCATCCTTATCACACCCAGTGCAAATCTTAACTTTAACACTGTCTCTTCCAGTTCATTTTAGTATCTGATCTACATGTTTTAGTCACAGTTGAATGCCTTCAGAGCATGTTCTGCTGCCACACCAGGTTCATCTGTGTAACAGCTGCAGAATGTCCCTCAGACAGGAGTTGCTTTTGCTGCCTTTCACTGCTTGACCTCCACTGTTTATTTTTCAGGAGGAGTCGACATCTTTCACGTGTTTTTTTTTTTCTCCCTTATGTCAAGGTGTAAAAGTCTGGACATTCACATGTAAATGTGAGCAAGTATCTCTGACTAGCATGCGGGCACCACCAGGCACTGCTGCTGGTCACATAATAGAATCCTGATTTGTATTAATAGCTGCTTTGGTTTATTTTAGTGGTGTTGAGCAAGGATCCTGCATGAATCATGTTCAGGAAAAGGTCAATGGATCACCAAGAGGATGGAATACTGTCTCCGAAGAAGTTTTTTTTGCCCTTATAATAAGGTAATGGAGCACAGCTACTCTAGGCTGTGACCTGTTCCAAATGCAGATGCCATGGCAAAGTACACATCCTATGGAACAACTTTCACTATAAAGTGGGATGGGGGAAAAGGCAATGAAAAGCCATCAGAAGTCTGACAAACATCAGCAAAGCATTCAACTCCAAAGGCAGAACTTTGTAGTGACAGTTTATTCAAAAATATAGTGCAATCAGTGAAGCTTCCAAAGTGACTGCAGCTGAAGTGACAGCAGTGTATCATGGAGTGAAACAAAATCACTCATAAGTATCCATGGACTGTGGAGGTAAGCTGGCACAGTCAGCTTTCCCGGATTCTACTTTGGCTTTGAAATTCAGCTGTGGGAAGACAAAATCTTAGGGTATTCTAATGACTGTAACCTGAACCCCATTCAGAGGTGCTCCTTCTGCAGAAACTTGTCAATTCCTATTTCTCAGTGGGATCAGAAGCATCTAATAAAGGGAACAAAAAATGATCCCCCTGGTTATTCAGTACTTTACTCACAGCCATGGCGCAGAACAGAAACTGCTGTATTTCTATGCGTATCATAACGAAAGTGCCAAACGCATCTTTACAAAAATGAAGGACATCCTTGGGCAGAAAGGATTAAAAGTACAAAACACTGCTAGCTATGCTGCAGACAATGCCTCAGTTAATTATGAAAAACACAGGTCTGTTCTGAACTGTTTGGAAGTTTCTAGAAGGCCAGTGCTTGCTTGGGCTAAAGGGAAGTCTCTGTGTTCCACCAGTGGGAGTGGTTAGCACTGAACAGCCTGCCTGTCCCTGGAGGAGTGGTTACTACCTAGAAGCTGTAGTTTTATTGGCCATTTTGGGTCAATTCTAAACTCCTTGATCTGTCTCTCTTAAAACCAGGCTGCCTCATTGTTTTGGCATCTTCTCAGGCTTGCTAGTTGTTGCTGAAGCACCTACCAAGGGGAGAAAACGCTCTGAGAAGAAAAGGAGCCACTTTTGTGATTTTAAGTATTTTCTTCTGATTTTTTGTTAAGTTTTACTGCTTTGCCGCCTACTTTTTGGCATTTTCCGGCTTGCTAAAGTTTATATCTGTAACAGTAACAGTACTTGGAACACATCTAGAGCCTGTTTACTGCATTTCCTGTGTTGCACTTAATTTAAAATAGTTTTTTCTCTAAAAACTGCATTTTACCTGATTTTGGCCTAACACTCGAGTGTCGGGTCATTTACTGCACTGTTGTAATTATGTTGCTGCTTGTGTATCTCTGCTACCTTTAAACTACAACAAAAAGAAAAAAAAAATCTTGCTTTTTTCCCACTTTCTGAAAGTTAAGAAAGTTCAGTTACAGATTTGCTGTTCTCAACTGTTTGGTAGTTTCTAGAAGGCCAGTGCTTGCTTGGGCTAAAGGGAAGTCTCTGTGTTCACCAGTGGGAGTGGTTAACACTGAACAGCCTGCCTGTCTCTGGAGGAGTGGTTACTACCTAGAAGCTGTAGTTTTATTGGCCATTCTGGGTCAATTCTAAACTCCTTGATCTCTCTCTCTCTTAAAACCCTACAACTCTTTTTTTGCGATGTTTTGCGCACTGAGCAGCATTGGGCAGCGCCACCTAAACAGGTTTAAACTATTCCAGGCTCCACAGAGTCTGCTCTTCACTTTTTCCATTAGAACTGTTCAAACTCTCAAAGTAATCACTCTATTCTCTTTCCAAAGCCTTGCACTTGCTCAGCTCTTATAAGGAAACACCAACGAACTAAAGCACTACACCCTCCTTGACTTCTCATAAGTATTAGACTCCCGATTGGTCCTTCCTGATCAAGTGAAAAATCAGTTCCCTTACCTAATCTGATCAGTAAAAAAACAGTTCCCTATACTAATCTGGTATGTCCAAGGGTCAGTTTCAAGGTTACTCTCCAGTCCAGCTGGTGAATCTGGGAATTTTGAGGCAATGTTACAATTGCCTTATGTACACAGACAACCCTCTCCTCCTTCCAACAAACCCTAATACATGTGAGAGATGCAGTTACACAGCCAAACTGGAGGCAGAGCACTCTCAACCCAAGACTGGCACAGTCAGTCAGGAGGAAAAGGTAAACACCCACACCACAAATCCAGTCTTACACAGACCTATTGCATCTGCATACCCAACACATAAACACACAAAAACGTACTCGGAAGCTCTAAATAAAAATATGCCTAAACAGCAAAGACCTCCTAAGCAGATATCCAAGCAACAGCCACCCCTCAACAATACCCATGAATCACATATCTCACAAAATCAGTGTGCCTCACAGTCACAGCCCTTAAGGCCAAACAACACACCAATTACACTTGTTATAGGGGACTCTATTGTCCGGCACACTGACGTCCCGCTCACCAGACTGAACAAGGAGAAGGTCACTGTCGGGTGCCAGGATCCGCCACATAACGCAAGCACTCAGGTCACTCCAAAGCAAGTACAAGTATGACTCCGTCATTGTCCATGCTGGTGTGAATGACCTGAGACGTACCTCCCTGGACTACATGAAAAGAGACATAGAGGAGCTCTCTGATCATGTAGCCCAGGCTGGTATGACCCTGACCTTGAGTAGCATCTTGCCCTCAACAAGAATGATGCCACAGTATAAAGACAAAATGATCAGTTTCAACAACTGGCTAAAGTATTGGTGTCATTCAAAGGGGATCCAGTGTCTGTCAGCCTGGGATGACATGCTCGACAAGCCACGTTGCTTCGCTAGGGGCGGCTTGTACCTGTTACCCTTAGGCATTTGAATACTGGCCAAGGCTCTTGCCACCCCCATAGTGCCTTTTTTAGGCAAGGCTCAAAGGACAAACCCACCTCCACAGACAACCCAAAGATAAAAAAACTAAAGGTAATGCTACTCAATGCCAGAAGTCTAAACCTCAAGATGCACGCACTCGAGACTCTCATCAGTATGGAGAAAATCAATGTCTGTGCAGTAAGAGAAACCTGGTTCAAGGCTCCTGAGAGCACCCCAGCACTACCAGGTTATAACTCATACCATGTGTTTCAGCCCCAAGACTCGGACCGAAGCACAAAAGGAGGTGGAGTATCTATATTCATCAAAGATACCTACACATCCAGGTTAGTGGCACTGCACGAAGCATCAGAAACCATCCATGTGCAACTAACAGCGGGCAAAACTGCCTTTCAGTTTGTAGCCTGCTACAGAACACCCTCCCTATTACAGGAACCCCACTTGGCATTCCTGAGAACACTGGAGAATATGAAGTTCTCTCCAAATACTATGTTACTGGGTGACTTCAACTACCCAAACATTGACTGGGAAAACTACTCATGCCCAAACACCCTCGCCCAACGGTTCCTTGAATTTATAAACTCGAACGCAATGGAACAACTGGTCACCACTCCCACAAGAGGGAACAACATATTGGACCTGGTAATCACCAACATGGGGACTCTGTGTTCCACACCAGAGGAAAACCCCTCATTGGTAAGATCAGACCATAAACAAATTTCCCTGAACATCCATATCCCGTCCCCACCCCCAGCCAAGGAAATCATTGTAAAGAATTTCTCAAAAGCCAACTTTGCACTTCTCAAGACTGAGGTGGAATCCTTCAAGGCCCCTGGGCCAGAGGATAATACAGCCCAATCCGCAGAATCCTTTACAAATGCATTCTATGAGCACCTGCAGGAATGCATGGATCGTGCTATCCCAAATAAAACCAAAACTCACTCCTCCAAAAACAGGAGACCGGTCTGGCGGACCCCGGCCATAAATAAGCTATACAACAGAAGGAGGAAGCTACTACATGACAGAGCAAAATCCCAAAAAGGGAAGGCATCTCTGATCAGTATTAGCAAGAAACTTCGATTCCTCATAAAATCATCAAAGGCCAGTTTCGAAAGAAAAATTGCCCTAGACATTAAAGATAATCACAAGGCCTTCTTTACTTATGTCAGGAAAATGGGCGGAAACTCCCAGATATGCTCTGAATTGTTGCATAACGGTACAAAATATACTGAACCTACAAACATAGCCAACATCCTGGCAGACAGATTCAGCGCAAACTCCCCCCCCTTCCCCCCCAAAGGAGCAAATGCCTATCCCAACTGAATGTAACCTCCCTGACATCACAGATGCACAGGTGAAAGCTGTCCTCTCCAAAGCAAAAAACACATCATCTATGGGACCAGACGGTGTCCCAGGCTGTGTCTTACATGAGCTCCAAGAAGAACTGAACCCTCACATTAAGTCACTGTTCAAACTTAGCCTTACTACAAGATATGTACCCAAAGAATGGCGTACAGTTACAGTGGTCCCACTCCACAAAGGTGGTGCCACAACGGACCCCGGGAACTATCGCCCCATAAGCCTGACTAGTCTGGTCTGTAAAGATATGGAGCGTATTATCATGGAACTCATAAACAAAGACATTGGGAGCCTCCAGGCACTGGACCTACCCAATTCGGCTTTGTTAAGGGTAGATCTTGCCTCTTAAACCTAGTTGATTTCTTTGAAACAGTTACCAAAGCCATAGATGAGGGCAAGTTAGTCCAGACAGCCTACCTGGACCTCGCAAAAGCCTTCGACACAATACCCCACTCAGGTATCATAAATAAGCTTACCAGCTTAAATATCAACCCCTATATCACAAGATGGGTTGCAAACTGGCTCAGAGATAGAACCCACATGGTCAGAATCGCAGGTGCCATGTCCGAATCCAAACCAGTTACAAGTGGCGTCCCACAGGGCTCAGTTCTGGGACCTCTCTTGTTCAGTATATACTTCTCTGAGGTTCAGGCTAACACAGGGGGATTATGGCTGACAAAGTTCGCAGATGACTGCAAACTGGGGCCATAATCGAATCTCCAGCTGACACAAGCATCCTCCAAAAGGGTCTCACAGAGACGGATGCTTGGTGCCAGAGCCACGGCCTCAAGCTAAATGCTAAAAAGTGCATAGTCATCCCCTTTAGGAAAAACAAGGTGCCCACAAATTACCACATAGGTGGTAATCCATTAAGTACGGAAGAAGTAATTAGAGATTTGGGGACCAACGTAGATCGTAATCTCTCCTTTGATAATCACGCTGCCAAAGTGGTTAGAAAGACCTTCTATATAGCCCACCTTATCACGAAAGGGTTCGCATCTAGATCAAGAGAGGTCATTGTGCCCCTTTATTTGTCACTCATCAGGCCCCATAATTGAATACAATGCCCCTTTTGGGATGCATCTTACCCGACACCTGCAGCAACTGGAGAGACCCCAAAAGTACCTCACCAAAAGGATCATGGGCTACAAACAGATGTCCTATGCAGCTCGATTAAAGAAACTCCAGCTCTACTCAGTTGCTTACCGCCTACTCAGAGGCGATCTATGCCTGACGTACAAAGCCATGTCAAACCCAGAATTAATGGACATGCTCCACCTCAGAAAATCCAAGTCCCTTAGAGCTACACGCTCCAGTGACCTAAACCTCAGCACAAAAATAAATTGGACATGCTGGAGGGACAGATTTATTTCCCAGAGGCACCCCTCACTCTGGAATAGAATCCCAACTCATGTTAGACATAGCCCCTCGCTGACCCTCTTCAAGCGAAATTTGGACGCGTGGATGGGAAATCGCAAATTCACCCCTGGGATCTCCCCAGTGTCCCTACTAGACAGAGGCACAGTAAACTAATCTTAAAAGGGTACCTTCTGTGACCTACTTTACAGAGGCACAGTAGGCTAATCTAATAGGGAGGCGGAAGCCAAATACACTCTGGCTAGGCTTATAAATGCCCAGGGCAGATAGCCTAGTATCTACCTATGAACCTATGTTTTTAAACATTTGAACTCTGAGGTGTCTCGCACCATTGCAGCAAACTGTTTATGCCATGTAATACATAACTGTGCAAAGCATGCAAGCAAGTCCCTTGCAAGGTTTAATGTGGAGACTTTGGTTTTGAAAGTACATAGTAAGTTTTCAACATCTGCTAAAAAAAATGGCACTGTTGAAAGACTTGTCTTCTTTCCTAGACCAGGACTTTAAGGAAATCATGCAGCATGTTGTCACAAGGTAGCTTTGTTCCCAGCTGTGGCAAGGCTGGTAGAATGCTGGCCCACTATTAAAAGTTACTTTATTAGTCAAGGACCTGAGGACTGTCACCCCTTATCTGTATATTTGTGGAAGCTGATGAGGATGGCATCACTGGGGATACCTCAAAGGCACAGTGCTACATACATTTCATGCACTACGTCCTGCAGGTATTTCACAAGTCTATAGCAAAACTTGAAAGTAACACTCTCTCTGCTCCAGTTGTACTCAGTCATGAAAAGTCTTAAAGATGAGTTGCAGAGAAGGCTAGAAAACCAATTCTTTGGTGCTAAAGTTTCATCTGCCTTACAGCACTTTACTCCAGCTATGGTACAGCAGTCTGTAGGGACTTCTGTGATTTTTATAGTAAAGCAGTTTTGTACCTACAGAAGTGTTATGACTATAATAATAGACTCTTTAAAGCTCTGCAGGTTCTCAGCCTCCAACATCCTGTAACTTGGCCAGAACTGTGTACAGCTGCGGATGTTTTCAAATTGGATCTGGACAATGAAGCACTTTACTCGGACTACTGCACTTTAACTGCTGCATTGCTGAACCTGCTACAGATGACAGAGGCATCTGTAAGTGATCGCTGGGTGACTTTTTTTTTTTTTAGTAAAGCTCCAGACTGCAAAACATTTTACAGGCTGGTGCAACCTGCCCTTTCAATTCCCCAGTAACAACTTCATGGAAAGGGTTTTTTTCACTAACAGGGAATGCGTGGACTGATACAAGAAACAGAATGCTTGCGTCTGTTGTGAAGGCAGAGTTGTAGGTCAAGCTAAATTTTAATATGAATCGCTCACAGTTTTATTCATTTGTAAAAACTAACCAGCCATTACTTGAGGCTGCCAGATCAAAGGCAAAATACAGCTTCAAGTATACACAATGATTTTCCGGTAAGAAAATTGCGACAAGACAAATTAGTCATTTGCACATGCTTGTAAGACCAGTGGTGTCATTTTGATGTACTGTTGTGTGATAATGCACTGCCTTGAATGAATTGCTGCTAAATAAAGTCCCCCCCCCCACACACACACACATCCGAGTAATTGTATTTTTTTCCATTTTAGTACTAACTGCACCTGGTACTACAGACTTGTGCTGAAGGGTTAGTTTTCCCATGCTTGTTTCTTCCAATGGTGTCATTTTGATGTATAATGTACTGTTGTAAGCAGTGAACCCTTGAATGAATTACTGCTAAAGTTTTTTTTAATTTACTTGCATCTGATTACCTGTATATTTTTCCTTTTAGTGGTAATTGTATGAAATATTCAAGACTTGTGCTCAAGGGTGTTAGATAAAAGTGGAGTGGGTACTATAGAGAATGGGTATGGCAAGATAATGCATAGGTGGGGCTTGTCAGGAAATGGCACAATAGAAAGGTGGCAACCCTATTAAGTAGGAATATGCACACACAGCCAGTACTTGTAAGTAATGTCTTTCAGCTTTTCTCGATTAGGGGTCGCCACAGTGGAACTCCGGTCCGCTAATGACTGGCAGTGGATTTTTACGGTGCCGAGTTGCCAGCCTGACGCCCAACCTTCAAAGAAGGCACACCCATTCACGCACCCACCTACCTGCATGTCTTTAAAAGTCACTCGACCGCGAGGAGGACATGCAGAGTCCACACAGAAGGTGCTCCAGCCGTGAATCGAATGGGAGAACCTCTTGCTGTGAGGCGACAATGCTAACATCTGCACCACCGCAGCCATACAGCCAGTACTTGTAATAACATTCAAATGCACAATAAACTCTTCGAAATACTGTAATTTGTGAAATATGCTTTGAAATGTTTGTATTTTGCGGAATAACTGTACTGTAATACTGCACTAACAAGCAAACTCCCTGTATACTTCGGATAACTTGAAGAGCTTTGCTTTAATTAATGTGAAAAAGTGCATGTTGTATGCTACTTTGAAAAAAAATGCAGTTGTTTTCCTTTACTTTATTCACTTTATGTGATTTGGACTTAATTTCAAACATTTTCTGTACTTATTCAAATATTTTTTCAATATGTCGCAGTTTCGGACATTTTGTTTACTTGGAAATTTGTTTTGAGTGTTGAGTGCTTAGTTTCATATTTTGCAAATAAGAAATTATTTAATTAAACTCTGATACTTGAAATATGTTTCTGACTTTTTTGCGAGTTATACGTGCAGTAGGGATTATCAATTCCTCTACATTCCTCCAACTTAAACTGAGTGTCTTCTTGGTCTGTAACCTGGGCTTCTGGATCCCATTCTGACACCATGTCACTTCTGTTTCTCATTAAAGACGAACAGGCAGGGTAGTTGATTTATATGCTTTATTACATAGAAACAGAAAAGGATGGACAGCAGCAGTGCAAAATATATACAAACTGATTAACTGACAGACTACACAGACATACTTGCTTACATCTAAACAGCTTACTACAAAATGGCAGTCAGGTTCATATGTGCTCAGTATTTATACACTTGTGCAAGCTCCTAGAAAGCTTCTTAAAGGTAAACATACATAATGATCTACACAAAACAAACAAGAGGAGGGTGGAGGGAGTGACAGAATACTGCAACAGTGAAGAGAAGGACATTTACTGTTATAGTAAGATTTTACACAACTGTACGATGTCCTTCTATATCACTGTTACAGTATTCTTTACTATAGAGAAAATAAAAAAAAAAATCATGAAACAGAATGGGAGGTGAAAGGCTGAGAAGAGACCTCAACAAATCCATACAAAATGCTCTGGCCCTAGAAACAATATCCAACATATAACGCTTATTACAGGTATGCAATGAAGACCAAGTAGCAGCTTCAGGGATGGAATTGGAGTCCAACCCCTTAAAGAAAACATGAGAAGAGGCAACAGCCCTAGTGGAATGTGCTTTAACATGAGTAGACAAAGATTTGCAAAGAAAAGAACAAAAAGAAATTACCTTAGACATCCAGGAGAAGATAGTTTGCTTAGATACAGCCAAACCCAATGTCATGGATGAAAGGAAACAAAAAAGCTGGTCAGACTTACGAATGGCCTTAGTTGTATCCAAATAGTACCTGAGCTGTCTGTGCAAATGCAAGACCCGCTCACTAGCAGACTAAGGATAAGGGGAAAAAGGAAGGGAGTTGTACTGACTGATTGAAAGGCAACTCATTTACTACCTTGGGCATAAAAGGAGGAGTAGTACAAAGGGACACATGTCCCTGTGAAAAAAACAAAAAAGGAGGAATGGCCATAAGAGCCTGGAATTCAGAACCCTCCAAGCAGAAGAGCGAGCCAGCAACAAATCACTCTTCCAGGTGTAATGTTGTAAAGGAAGAATCTGCAGGCTCCAAAGGAATCGTGAGTTCATTTTTCCAAAACAAAATTAAAGTCTCAAGAATGACAAGTACGTTTCCTTGCAGGCCTAAAAAGTAGAACGATTTTAAGAAATTGTTTGACCTCAAAATCACTAGCCAAGGAAGGATTCAAGGGCAGACAAGCAGAAACGGCTGACAAATGGGTCTTTACAGAAGACTAGGCCATGGCAGATTGCAGCAACTCATACAAATAAGAGAGGACCAAAGGGACCACCATTGAAAAAGGGTCTTGGTTATGAACATGGCACCAGACAGAACATCTCTTCCATTTGAACATATATGATTTCCTGGATAAGGGTTGGTTTCCGCCTGTAAGACCCAGAGCACATCTTCTGAAAAGAGATGCCTGAAAGGGATCAAAACGCTATTATCCACAGTGTCAGTCGAAGAGTGCACAAGTGAGGATGGATGAAAAACCCCTTGTTTCATGTGAGGAGGTCCAACCACTGAGCTAACATGTGGTGACCGTTTCTGACCAGATGCATTAAGAAAAGGAACCAGTACTATCTTGGCCAAAAGGGAGTCACTAGCAAGATTTCGGGGAGTCCAGATGATTCTTCTGCAAATATCTTGTAAGGAGAGGAAGAGGAGAGAAAGTATATAAAAACATCCCTTTCCAATGAAAACAAATGGTGTCCATCTTCCATGCCAGATGGAGTGGCATTCTGGAACAGAAGAAAGGAAGCTGCCTCTTCAGAGGGGAGGCTGAAAAATCTACCTGAGTAATATGCCACCAATGGACAATATCCAGAAACATATCTCTGTGAATCATCCACTTGTGAGCCTATGTTTTGGACCTGCTGAGAGAATCTGCTACTAGATTGTGCTCTCAAGGAATGTGAACTGCCTGAAGAATTAGCCGATAACTGAGCGCCACCTCCCAAGCCTGAAAGGCCATTCTGAAGAGTATGTAAGATTTTGTGCCTTCCTGATTTTTGACATACCACATCACTGTAATTTTGTCTGTGTACACCTTCAAGGAGCCTGGAGAGAACATGAAGGGCCAGAATCACAGCTCTCATCTCATTGACGTTGATGTTGTCTGACTTCTGATGGGGGGCAAAGACCCTGAAAATGCAGGTGAATACATGAAGCCCCCACCTCATGTCTGAGGCATGGATGAACAGTTCTTGAGAAGGAACTGAAGTCAGAAGGGGCAGGCCTGGGTTGAGAGCAAACTGTTGTATCCACCACTTGAATGCTTTCTTTATTTAGACAAGGAAGGAGAGAGACACTGAAATCCAGAGGGTGACAATGCTGCAGCTAAACTGGCTTGAGGTACCACTGAACCTTCCACATAAGCAGTCTGGCAAAAGGGAGCACTGGAACAGAAAAGGGCATGAATCTCAAGGCCTGAAGAAACTCCCTGGCTAGAATGGCACTCAGAGAAAGAAGAGACTGAAAGAAGGCCATCAATGATAAAGCTTTGGAGATGGAAGAGAGGCCAACATTGGCACTGTCTGAATCCTGCATCCCAGATGCACATGATCCTGACAGGGATTCAGGAAAGACTTTTGGAAGTTGATTGTGAACCCCAAACTTTGAAGGAGAGATGGTGAACTCCAGATCCTGTAACAGGTGACTAGGACAAAGTGCCTGAAGAAACAGATAATCTAGATAAGGAAACATCTGAATGCCTTGAAGCCTGCAGAAAGCAATCACAGGAGCTAGGTATTTTGTGAATCCCCTTAGAATAGTGTTTAGGCAAAAGGGCGAAGCAGAGAACTGAAAATGAAAGGAAAAAACAAAAATGTAAAAACATCTTGAAAAGAGGATGAACAAGGATATAAAGGTATTCAGATCCAAGGCACCAGAAAAGCCTGGTGTAGTAAAAGAGGAAACAGCATTTGAAGAGTAAGCATCTAAAAAGGGGTGCCTTAAGAAAGCTGTTGAGCAGTGAGAGATCCAGAATAGGTCTCCAACTGCCCAGCTTACGAGGAACCAGGAACATCATGGAATAAAAACCCTTTCCCACCAGAGAAGAGTGAACATGTTGAAAGGTTTCTTGGTTCACAAGGGACCTTAGGACATCTGGAGAATGAGGAATTTGCCTTTAGAGGAGGCTGGGGAATCATTTAAAAAGGAGGGAGACACGTCTATACCATGAAGCAACCCTAACGGATGATAGAAAGAACCCAAACATTTGAAGTGATGAGAAACCAATATGGAAGACAACGGGAAAGCCAAAGGGGTAAAGGAACCTGGTCTAAGAGAAGGGGAACAAACTGTCAAACAGAAGAAGGCTTATCACATAAAGGAGGTTTCTGGCCCACACAGCTTATCACATAAAGGAGGTTTCTGGCCCACACAGAAGTCTGAGAAGCCTTAGCAGAGGAGGCTTGCCTACCACCCTTCCTGCCCTTGGAGGCCTGGTGGAGTTCCCCTGCAAACAAAAGTAGATCTAGAAGGATAATTCTTCTGGAACTTAGGTATAGGAGAGAGAAAAATATGTTTAAGGTCCTGTAAGGATAGGGCAGTAGCAGCAGCAGTCCCTAAAAGATGTTTACTATCCAACGGAGCATCCAACAGTTTGCCCTACATGTCTTCAGGCAAAGACTGACAGACCCAAAAGTTGCATCCATGGAAGAAGCATCAGCAGCGTCATAGCTACACTTGAAAGAGTAGTGAGCCACTTGAGAAATAGAACCTAAAATAGACAAGGCAAATAAATTTTGCCTTCAGAATCAGGGAGATCAGAAATAACCTGACAAGCTTGAAGCATCAAGGCCAGAGCATACCACGTCATGTGGGTCTGGTAATTAATAGCCCTAACGAACAAAGTAAAACCAAGTAAAACTTCTTACCAATCCCATCCATTGTGCTACTATCCTTATCAGAAGGCACAAGTTTGGAAGAGGGCAACAGCTTGGAAGGTTTGTCAGAAGAGACTGTCACCACAGCAAAAACAGCAAAAGGACACAAATAGAAACTGAGCATCCACAGGGACTTTACACAACCTAAAAGGTTTGTTAGGAGCAGGAGGCTGAGAATTAGGAGACTTGGAAGCAGCAATGAAATTGTCTAACAAGATAGCCAACACAGGAGGAACTGCAGATGATTTACGAGTGCCCACCTGAAGCAACTCATAATATCTCCACTGAATGTCATACACTTGAGAAGAATCCCACTTAAAGTATTCCATCATCCTAACAATTGTGTCCCCAAAGGACAATTTCTCAATAGGAGACTCAAGGCTAATAGACTCCTCCTCATCAGAACCATAAGCCAAAGGTGAAGGCACCTGAGAAGAATAGGACAAGAACTCATCGGACTCTGAATCCTCATTTGAGTAATCCAGCTCCCTAGGCCATTTAGAAGGTGTAGAGGTCCCAACAAAAAGGAGGAGGCATCGAAAATTCTTGAGGGTGCTTTACGGCCATCAAGGCAGAATACAATCCCTGAGTAAACTCTTGCCATTCCCTTTAAGGATCTTAAGACAGACCGAAACCACCTTCATTTTACACCTTTTCTTGGAAGGGTTGTCAGCCATAAGAAATACAGGAGGTAACGACATCTGGCAAGATTCAATATGAATACCTGGAACCTCCGCCCTGACCAATCTGTGGAACCCCTCTAGGACCCTCCAAAATAAGCAACTGTACTACCCTCTGGTGGAGGCTGGATAGCTAAAGCATCCAGCTGACACATTTTGGTCTTCTTTTTATCTTGTGGGAGTATTATCTCAGGGTTAATGGATTCTGCCATGTTAATCTGGGCTAACTGATTAAGCCGCTGGCTTTCAAGATAAATGGCCAGGGAAGACAAACAGCTTCCGAGTGTCTTAGGCAGAAACGTCTAACAGATGCTACAAGAGGTATGGTTATGGGAAGCACCCAAACTAAACACTGTTCGTGACTATTCTTATGCGGAATCTGCCTCCCACACTGACGTTTTCTTTTCTTGGATGACATGAACTCAAAGTAAGCAAAATAAATACAAAACCAAAGAAAAGAAAAAAGAAGAAAAACAAACAACCCAAACAGGGCACTTATCTGATGGCTAGGTAATCAGCACGGCAACAAGATGTTCAGACCAACGAGCAACACTGGCATTCGGATTAGCAGCAAAGTAATTCTGGGTAACTGCATCCATGCATCACTTTTGTGGCAAAGTAGTGCTGGGTAACTGCATCCATGCATCACATTTATGCCCTATGTCCTAAGCAGGAACCATCTATGTGATGCACAGCGCATACATCATATGGCTTTGGTATACTGGCTGAACGTCAGGCTGCCCTGGGCAGGAGATCCCTATAGTAAAGAATACTGCAACAGTGACACAGAAAGACATCAGATGAGTTACACAGCAAACTGAAAGGAGAGATGTTAAGTCAGCAAGCAAAGGACAGGAGTATTGCTCAAAGTGAATTCATCCTCAAGTCTTGGCGATTACATTCACGAGGTAGGCCCTGTTTTCACAAAATCTCACCAAGACAAAACTGACATATAGACTGTATTTAACATAGCACATATCATGGACAGAAGTAGGTCAAAAATGAAAAAAAGATAGCTGGGTGCACAAAACCCAGGATAAAAAAAGTGCACATTCTTGGTAGGTGCACTGGTGCCAGGACTGGAAAAAATGACAGTGTAGAAACCTCAAAATAGAGAACGATTCCTACAATGGGACCAGATCAGGTCCAGTGGGAGGATGGTCTCCGTGCTGTAGGCCAAAGAGCCATAAAGATGACAGAGTGGATGTACTGAGGATAATAAAGAAATTATGTATTGTTACTATTATGCAAAAGGCCTAGAATTTCCACATACAAGATATACAAAAAGATTAAGACAGTAGAGACATTAAGAGAGAAGAATTAGAGGAAAGAAAAATACTTCCACAAGAAAAACTATCAGAAACCTCAAATAAAAATTTGTGTTCATTAATACAACAGATTTGTGAAAAACATTGTATAGACCAGTAGTGTCCAACCAGCGGCCCTCAGACCTCTTCCATGCGGCCCGCGACCCTTAAATTAAAATTTTACTTTTTTTTTTCTGTTTTTTGTAATGGTTGCGTCCTTTCGCAGGTGCGCGCATGCGCCAAAGCACCCTCCTGCTAGTTTTCGCACCGTTAGATGCATTCGCGAGAAAGGAAGAGCTGACTTGCGTCCTTTAGCTGGTGTGCGCATGCGCGAAACGCACCCTTCCGTTAGTTTCGCACCGATAGTTACATTCGCGGCAAAGAAGAGCTAAGGGAAGACGAGAGCATCGCGCCGAAGAAAAGTTGAGAGAAATCGAGAGAGGGAATTGTAATTTTTACACACAGACTACTACACCAGGTAAGTTAAGTATGTAGTGAGCACAATATTGAATTATAGGTGTCACTACAGTTCCCTTAATGGATACGCTACTATATGTTCTTCAGCATTCCTCTGAGAGCAGGGATTCTTACACTTTCAGATACATTTTTTTCTTGTATGTGATGTCTGCAGAGTTTGCATATTCTCCCTGTTTTACATTCATTACAGTAAGATATGGCCAAAACAGATACATTACGTAACATACTATGAATAAAACAAAAAGAAAAAATATATAAGCATGTTGTAAATTTTACAATGTAAAAGCTATGTTCGTGTGAATTAATATATACAGCTGTACAAAAGTTTAAAATTTTGAATTGAAAGCTCTGTTACTTAGCCTGAATTGTGAAAGCATGAACATTTGGTTTCCTCAAAGAAGGTATCTTTGAAGAAAGACTGTTTGAATGTTTCTGCAATTTGGTAGGCATTTCCTTCTGGAGAAGGCTTTCCCTCTTAGTGATAGTTTGAATTTGGGCCTGGAAAGTATAAGCAAGTTAGACTGGTTGTTTCTAAGTGTGTAATTTAGTTCTCTCAGAGGTAGTATCATTTTGAGAGGACAGTATCTTATTGTAAGAATTTTGAGTATATGTTCCTAGTTAGCGGGTGTGCTACCTACTGTTGTTAGGCAGTGCATTGCCTGAAATATTTCACAATGGTCTTCCTTTGGCCAGCAAGCAGTGCAAATTTGCATATCTTTAATTCTGTTTACTGTAATTTTTGACAGTTATAAATAGAGTGCTTGCTGAGTGCCGATAGGACACATTCTAGCTTAGGCAAGAGAACATTTTTTGATGCACATTTATAGGAAGTAGGGGGTAGGAAGTGGGATATTCTGTAGCATAGTTTTAATTGAGAAAAAACTTTGACAATAATTTTGTCTGTGTGATTACTGACGTTGAGAAGATGAACCAGTGTTATGCTTAGGTATTTCTGCTCTTCTTCCTTGGAAATATTATTGCCTTTTACATCTTTATTAGCTCTGGTAATGGTTGAAGTTTCCTTACACTTGCTAACAATACATCAGTCTTGATGGAGCTGACTAGTATTGTGCTTGAAGACAGGCACAGAGGTCAGAGAATTTTGATTACAGATTTGTTGGGACTGATGTGTATTGCTATCTTCACCATATATGGTAGTATTAAGCTGTAGATTAGATTGATTAGTCCCTCAATTGAGCTCATTGGTTCAGTGGAGTTTGCTTTTTGAAGTGTTTTTCTTGTGGCAATCAGCTTTGCGGAGGTTTGAGTTGCTGACTTTCATGAGGAGAGGAGGGAACTCTTACCTGGTGGTGCCGCATAGGGCTAACAACCCTTATTTGCTTCTGAAAGTAGTAGACCTATATTATCCCTGATCTATGTATTGCATCCTTCTCTGTTTTGTTTTCTGGTGCAGAAATCAGGTGTGATGGTGCTTTGGACCCTATTGCATTAGTTTAGGAAGATTGAGCAAGCTGTTTGCTGCTTTCGTTTTGCGAAAAGACTGACCTGGTAGCCCATGAAGTAAACGTTTGAGTTGTTAATTGGATCTTTCAGAGTCTGATGGTAAGCCACTCATTGGAAAATGTAGTAGAGGTGCAGCTGTTTGCCATGCTTGATCAGAATGCCGTCATTGCAGACATGTATGTGGTGGCCACACCTTTACCACATATTGTCTCAACCCCAGCTTCAGGAGCTGGCCATGCTTTAGTTTAGTAAGTCTGAACTTAAAAGGATTTTGCCTTTTGATCCTTTGCAGTTGTACTGTCTGACTTCTTCCATGCTGTTGATTCTCTGTTTGGGATCCAGCTCAATCACAGCCCATGAAGGAGGGCATCAATTTATTTTATCAGAAGGAGGGCATCAATTTATTTTATCAGAAGTTCTTACGATGTAAAGTGATCTTTGAGGGGACTGTCCTTGATGGATTCTAAATCCCCTGCTGCTTCCATGGTTGTGGGCAGCCAGTGTATCCAACCGGTTTGGAGATTTTCATCATGCTGATCACTGCTGCAGTAGCCTTAGTTGTATGGGTTGTACCCTGCCTAGGATGTAAAAGCTGTCCAGAATCCAGAGCTTCAGGGTGCCTTCCATGTACCTACTCAGTCAGCTTGAGCTGACTAAAAGACATGTTTGGGTGCCAAGCCTTTCAGAGCTTTCCTAACACTGAAAAGTACACTCCTGAAGTTTTCAAAGATTGGCAGTCAGCTTGTGCTGTTAACTTGCTGGACAGAAGTTCTCTTTGGGGAGAAAATGCTTTCATTTAAAAAAAAAAAAAAAAATCTTTTTTATAACTCCTTTCCTGTTCAAGAAATGTATTTTAAAGCTAAGAGTTTGTGTTTTAATGGACTATCATAAGGCCATACTATACTTTTAAACAAGAGCACTGTTTTTCCTGTCAGTTTCAGTTATTTTAAACAACTTCTACATTTATTTTCTGTGGAGTAATTCTGTTTTTTACTTTTTTGGCTCTGTCAGGTTTTTTTTTAAGTGCTTTTTACTCTTTTGTGTGTAAAAAAGTGAGTTTTAAAGACTTAAGTTTTGCTGGCTCTTGTTGCTTGTTTTCCCTGGGAAAGAGGCACCAGTTTTTGCATGACTGTGGAGTAAACTGTCGGTCTCATAATTGGTGGTACTTCTAGCCACAAAAAGAAAAGGTTAAGTAAGCTGGCTTTGTCACCACAGCATTCTAGCAATTTACATCAGCCACAGGTGGGTGACTTTGCTGTGGCCATTAGTTGTACCTTAGACAACTCCTCTTTTACCCCCAGGTCCCTCTGGTATAGCACCTGCAGCCATGATAGACCAGAGGTTAGCCATGTCCACTGTGGCTGTTGAGGTCCCCTCAGCGGGCAAGGGAGAGTCCCTGGTCCTGGGAGAGGGAACAGGGATGGTTTCCCTTTTTTGCCAGAATGTTGTGTCCAACTCTGAGGAAATTGATGCTGCTATTAAATAACACTGTTGGCATGATTGTTCCTGTCAAGAAGAAACAGAAAACTAAACATGCATCTACTCCTCCTTCTAATTTCTGTAGGATAAGTTTACTGGGATCTGACTCGGGCTACTGATCCTCCTTATATGACGGTTTCTGGTAAATGAAAGAGGGATGCCTCTCTTCTCCTGAAGAGATTCAGGATTCTATATTTGGATAAGAAGAAGGGGCAGGCAATGGATTTTCTCTTCTGATTTCTGATTCAGACTTGGAGCCCAGTTTCTGAATCTCCCTGTGTGTGTGTGTGTGTGTGTGTGGGGGGGGGGGTTCTGTTTCTCACACTATTTCCAGAATGTGCCATTGCTTTCCGCAAGAGAACACTGAGGTTTCTCCAGTCCCTCAAGAAATACAATGAGCTGTTAACAGAAAATTTCAAGAACCTTCACCCATTCCTCCAGTTGTGTCAGCTTTGGAGGATATGTTACTGCCTGCCATTTTCCTGGCACCCAGCCAGCTGCCCTAAAAATGCAGATGGTATTTATAAAGTCCATCAGTCTGTTAATTCTTTTATACTCAAAATCTGACCCATCAGTTGTAGCTTTAGTTAATCCTACTGGTGAAACATTTATTTAATTATAATCCAACTGTTTCTGATGAGGATGGGAAGATTAAGTTTGGGGAAAAGTCTGTGCTTCTGCAACATTCATGTTTAGGATTTTAAACTGTCAGACTCGTATGTTTGTTCTAACTGTGAATGTATGAATGTTGTGTGCTTTTTTTTGTGAGAAAAAAAAATAAGTCTTTACATTTACTTTTATTGTATAACTCACTACTTATTGTTTACAGAAGGACTGGTTTACAGTTACACTGATATTGGCATGAGTATCAAATTAGATTACATGTGCTAGTTAGTATTTTAGGCAGTTCCCAAGGGATAAGACATTGTTGTCATATCCTTGTAAACCAAATTCTTGATTTTTAGTGAGACTGTAATGTCCTTGTTATTTCCCAGTTTTAGGTGCATAGAAATGCCGGTTACATCTTAATGCTACCACAATAAGCTCAGCTAGAGTGTTACAGGATAACATCTTGTCTCATGCAGAAACTTTTATATATAATTAAGTTGCTTCCTCCTCCATGTACACAGGATGGCTTTGGCAATGCAGTGTCTTATTTTTCATCAGCGGGCCTTGTGTGATATGAACGAAGTAAGGCAGAGCACCATCTTTTTTTTCAACACTTAATTTTTCTCTACTTCGTGTATCTGCATAAATGAGGCTTAGTTTAACTTAAGAAGTTTAATAACTGGGTGTAGCATTCTTCTGTGAAGCCTCAGAGATCTGCATAGTAGTGACATATTCCTCATACATAGAAATGCAAGTTACCACTGCCTCACAGGTGACATTGGCTGTCAGTGGATAAGGTTTAGCCATGTTGTCCTTTTCATGATTTCCCACTATCTGAATCCAATCAGTTTTGTAATTCTCACATGATGTGTTGTGTTCTTTCCAAGTGCGTTATCTGGGACAGAGGTTTCCTGCTTTAAAGTTAAGAGTTGCATCCTGTTTTGTTTAGCTGCATTTGTTGGTTAGATGGGCCGTGCATATCACAGGACTCCCAAGTGTGAAACTTTAGTTTAGATGACATCCTAACCAAGCCATGCATTTTATTTAGTTTTTGGTGGCAGCAAAGAATTCTTCCACTATGTTAAATGCATAACTGTTTTCAAGCATTGAACAGCCTGAAGTGCAGAAATATAACTTTTAGTTCAGAATGTTTTTTTTTTTTTTTTGGAGTAAGTTAATATTTTGCTTTTCCATCACATAACTTGTTGACTTCATGGAATGGTGATGTTACCTAAAGTAACCGCCAGGAAGTCCATCTGCAATGCAAGTTGGCAAAAAAGGGGATATTCCTCATCAGTAATTTAGTTTATTTATTTATTAGTTTATTATTTATCACTGTGAAGGGAATTGAGGAAAAGCCTAAAAAGGTATGTATGCCACATTTCTAGATACTGCAGAGGAGGAAGTCTTGGAGTTAGTTATTGTTTTTGTCTTTCAAACAGAGGAAAAACTCAAAATAGCAACCACAAAATAGAAATTCAGTAATTGTTAACCTAGAAAAAAAGCATTTATTAGTCATTTACTCCTTGCAAGAAACCAGGGCTCAATGAAAATTATATGCTTCTGTTACTGAGGGTAAAGTATCAAAACAAAGAGTGTGAATCTGGTTGTGTAATTCACTTGAGAGACAAAAGTTAGTGGCATACAAAATTACTAACCAAGGTGCACGCTTTTGTGAAAAACATAGGATGCCATATCTTAAGCTGATGATGTATGCAGAGTAAATAAAATTATAAACAGCTAAGGAATTAAATGAGGAAATATAAATGGATAAGACAGAATCTGTGTCAAATAATTAAATGGAAAAAAAAATGCAATAAAAGTAGTGGCAATAAGAAAGTGAATTATGAGGTACACAAAAGTATGGTACATTTGAAATTCAAGCTATATACAAACACACACACTGATTTGATTTATATACAAACACACACACACACTGATTTGATTTATATACAAACACACACACACCTGGGGAAGGCTGGCACAGGTTCACTAGTTATGCCCTCTTCTGCCCAGACTATAAGGTAGTAATCACCATCAACCATCCTTACGTATCGGCTACTATATGGCCCAGACCAAAGGGTGACCAATCCTACTGTGCGATACTATTATACAAATGGCAAGTGTGACCAACAGTAAGGCTATTGAACTGGAGTATACAATGTCAAGTACTGTAAGAGCTTTTAATTTAAATAAACAAACCAGCCACAATTAAAAGGTTTAAACATATTTAATAATAAACAATAAAAGAATAAGACAATATTCAATAACTCAATGAATAAAGTGAGAGAGTTCAGAATCGCAGGAAATATTTTATTTAAACAACATTGCAGGACAGTCTCAAATACAGAAAACATCTACTAATCTTGCTATATTCCAATCTGTCCCTAGGAGAGGTTACTTATCGCTCAGAAATGTGCCTAGAACATAAAGCCAAGTAAATACTGAAAAATATGCGGCATTACTTAATAGTTTATCACAGGAGTTTGAGAGTAGATTTCAAGATTTTAGAAAACACCAACAACAGTTCAGTATATTTGCTACTCCATTCTCAGTTGACATCAACATGTTGCCTGCAAACCTGCAACTGGAATGCATAGAATTGCAGTCAGATATGCAACTTAAAGAAAAATTTCTGCACGCGTCTTTATTGGACTTTTATAAGTTATACCTACCCAAAGAAAAATATCCGTCACTTCACGAACATGCCCTGTTCATGACATCTCTGTTGGGGAGTACATACATTTGCGAGCAATTTTTTTCTCGTATGAAGTATACAAAAAATAAAATTAGAACAAAAATTTCAGATGAGCATCTTGAAAATACTCTTCGCATCGCCACTACCTCTATCAAAACCGATATAGATGCACTGGAATCAAAAAGACAAGCTCAGTGTTCACATTAAAAAGGTTATGCTCATAATGCTTGTCTACTACACAAAAGAACAATCCTGACTTGACAGCCTGAACCCTCCTGATATGGACACTTAAGTATAACAAGAACTAGGACCAATAAGTTTGAATTCTGCGAAGGATTGTGCCTGGCTGCACCCTTGTGAACAGGTTTCACGAATAAACACTGCCACTACTAATAAAGTCAATTATTTGTTTAAATTTGAGAAATGTAACAAACACTGGAAGACCCCTTCCAAATTTTCAGCAAACATTTGGAAAAACCTCAAGTTGGAGATTTATAGTAATCTAAGGAAGAAATACAAAAAGGTGTTATCTGATGATGCTATGCCTCATTGAGTGGATCTGTGCAAGTCGTCAGCTGAAATGTGCACTCATGCAGATTGGAGAGGCAACTGCAAAAAAGCAGGTGTGAGATTACCTTGTGAAACTGGAGTGTGTTGTTGCATATTACCATGTTCTTTGTGGCTCCATAGTAAGTGGGTGAACCAAAGTTAAACGTGTTCTACCATCTGTTAGTCAGTGAAACAAATGTAAAAATACAAATTGTTCATTTTTTAAGAAGTAAAGGTCTCATCATTCCTGCAAGCTGCGCATCACCACTGAAGAAACTTCTTTCCTCTTCAGACCATCCTGACCAGACAGCAGTGCAAAAGCAAGAAATATTGCCAGAGCCATATTTCAGGAACAGATTCCAAACCAAAATATGTGCCTTTCCAAAGGACTGCTCAGTTTGAGAATACCACTGAAGAAACTTCTTTCCTCTTCAGACCAGCCTGACCAGACAGCAGTGCAAAAGCAAGAAATATTGCCAGTGCCATATTTCAGGAACAGATTCCAAAGCTAAAAATGTGCCTTTCCAAAGGAGTGCTCAGTTTGAGAATACCACTGATGAACCTTCATTTATCTTGAGACCAGACAGCAGTGCAAAAGCAAGATATATTGCCAGTGCCATATTTCAGGGACAGATTCCAAAGCCAGAAATGTGCCTTTCTAAAGGGGTGCTCAGTTTGAGAATTCCACTGAAGAAACTTCTTTCTTCTTCAGACCAGCCTGACCAGACAGCAGTGCAAAAGCAAGAAATATTGCCAGAGCCATATTTCAGGAACAGATCCCAAAGCTAAAAATGTGCCTTTCCAAAGGAGTGCTCAGTTTGAGAATACCACTGATGAACCTTCGTGCTCAGTTTGAGAATACCACTGATGAACCTTCATTTATCTTCAGACCAGCCTGAGCAGACAGCAGTGCAAAAGCAAGAAATATTGCCAGTGCCATATTTCAGGGACAGATTCCAAAGCTAGAAATGTGCCTTTCCAAAGGGGTGCTCAGTTTGAGAATACCACTGATGAACCTTCTTTCATCTTCAGACCAGCCTGACCAGATGTAGCATGTCTTGAATAATTTCAGGGACAGATTCAAAAGCTAGAAACAGAAGAATACATGAGCGCTTTGGACAACATATCATATGGGCATTAAGGACATGATGGAAGACATGGACATCTTTAGGAAACCGGCAAAGTCACAGGTATGATCTCATACAAATTGCAGGGTTCATACCTGTTAATGTTTTTGTTTTACAAATAAACTTTGATGTTAAACTAAGATGTTAGATTTCACTGTTTTTTAAGAATTTGAATGAGATTGAATTTTAGGACAAATATTATGCATTTATTACATTTATTCATTGTTCAAGTTCACCTACAATACAGCCAGGGGGTCGACTTTGGTCACCCGCAACAGCGATACAATTAACTATATGATATATTTTACATGCGGCCCCCAGACAACTTCTGTTGACTCAATGCGGCCCCTGCAAGTGAAAAGGTTGGACACCCCTGGTATAGACCAAGAAACATTGATCTGTTTGGAAAAAGAAGCATCTGAGGAAGTGCAAAAATATAAACAACAAAACCTAGAGATTTTTGAAAAGTATAAAAAAAGAAATATGGACATGAGAAAGAAAGAGATTTGATATAGTGCAATATTTATGCAAAGCTGAAAGCCGAATTAATCAATACAAACAAGGCAGCCCCAAATATATTCAAAGAAAAATACAGGCAAATGCATCCGGATATGAAAAATGTCACAATAAAAAGAAAACAAATCACAACGGGGAATGTAGAAAAGAAGCTTAGTACAGTTGAACTTAAACACAAGCTGAAGTTATGAAATGCCTGCGTAGTGAAGGATTTAGTGTAGAAGGTCTAACACAGCTTACATCACTGCATGACAGAACGAGTTTCCAAAGTAAGGAGAAACAGGAAGATCAGAAGACATGTGAAGAAGAAGAAATATGGGCATAGCAATGAAAAAGAGATTTAATATGGTGCAATATTTATGCAAAGGAGAAAAAAATGCCACGGTGGTATGGCGGTAGCGTTGTTACCTCACAGCAAGCGGTTCTCCTGTTCAATTCTCAGCTTGGGAGTGCCTTCTGTGTGGAGTCTGCATGTCCTCCCCGCGGTTGGGTAGCATTCGAAAGACATGCGTGCGTAAATGGGCGTGCCTTCGTTGAAGGTTGGGCATCGAGCTGGCACCTCGGCGTTTCGTAAAAATATCTACTGCCAATCATTAGCGGACCAGAGTTCCGCTGTGGCGACCCCTTATCGGGAAAAAGCCGAAAGACAAACAACAATATTTATGCAAAGGAGAAAGCAAAACTAATCAATACAAAAAAAGCAGCACCAAAGATATTTGAAGAAAAATACAGGCAAAGGAATGCAGACATGGAAAACTTTATAATACAAAACATAACACAAAGAGGAAAAGTAGAAAAGAAGATTAGTAATGGAGTAGTTAAAGAAAGAGAAACTGAGGTTATGGAGTACCTTGTGAAGTGAAGGATTCAGTGTAGAAAATCTAGCTCAGAAAGTGCCACAGCAGGACAGAGCAATAGACATCCAAATTAATGAGAAACCAGTGGAATGGGAAGCAACTGGTCAGTTGCCATATGAAGATATTTTGGACCCTTCCAGAGGAAACCAGTACAAATGTTCACTTGATGCTGGACAGAAAGGAAAGTACAGTTGTGTACACTTACCATAAATATAGATGTTCGAGTGTATTCACTGCTGCAGTCATCACATTTGGGTTATCACTGCAAGGGTAGCCCTCAGTCGGCCTGAATACCAGAGGCTTAGTATTTCTGTGTCGGTTGCCATCGCTCCAGGACTAACGGTCAGGTCATCAGTGGTATAAAATAAGGTAGCCAATGCCATTACATCAGCTTTTCTTGCCCTAAATGTCAGGAGTCCCCAAGAGGAAGCTAGGTTATGGTGGAAGTACACCACCAGCAGAAAGTAAACACCATAAATTAATTGTAAGGAGAGAGATAGAGAGAAATTGAGAGAGAGACGAGGGGGATGGAGGGAGGGAAACTAGGACTGCAACAGTGAATACACTCAAACATCTACATTTATGGTAAGTGTACACAACTGTACTATGTTCTTCATGTTTCACTGTTGCAGTTATCACATTTGGGTCGATTCCCAAAGCTGAAGAAAAGAGTGGAGGCAGTCAAGAAGACTAGACTGGGGGCTGGCTAGGATGCTTTGCAAGACTGCGGTGACAAAGCCTGCCCTGGATTTGGAGAAGATTGGCAGGTGGTAATGCTTGGTGAAGGTATGAACAGATGCCGATGTTGCAGCCTCCAGGATGTCTCTGGTGGGGACCCCTCTGAGGAACGCTGCAGAAGTGGAGGTTGCTCTGGTAGAATGTGTCCTGACCCCCCTTGGGGGAGGTTTCCTGTGCTGCTTGTAGCAGAAATGGATGCAGTGTGCTATCCACTTGGAAATGGTTTGTTTGGATATGGCATTGCCCTCTGCTCCCGCAGCAAAGCTGACTAACAATTGAGCAGTCTTTCTAAATGATTTAGTCCTGTCCAGGTAGAATATGAGCTGTCTGTGCACATCTAGAGAGTACAGAATCACCCCTTGTTTTGTGGGTTAGGGAAAAAGGTGGGTGAATGAATTGGTTGAGAGCTACACTGGACACCACTTTTGGCATGAAGGATGGGTTAAGTCCTGAGACAGACCATGTCAGCATGGAAAATAATGAAGGGCTCTACAGCCATTAGTGCTTGTAGCTCAGATACCCTTCTAGCTGAAGTGATGGCCAAAAACAAGGCTGTCTTCCAAGAGAGAAATTAACTCTGCTGAGACTGCTGGTTCAAACAGGGGGCAGGGTGAGTTTTTCCAACAAAAGTTTAGGTCCCAAGCTGGGGTAGGTGCTCTTCAGGGAGGCCTCAAGTTGTTAGCCCCTCTTAGGAACTGTTTGATGACAGGGTGGGAGAAAAGAGGTGGCTCTGTGCTGAAATGAGCAGAGATGCCAGAGGCATGAATTTTAATAGAAGAAAAGGATAGACTCCTGTGTAGTAGGTTAGCCAGGTAATCCAGGATGAAAGGTAGGGAGGGTTGTCCTGTTCTGGCTCCCTTAGCCTGGATCCAGGTGCAAAATCTTTCCCACTTGTCAGCATAAGAGTTTCTAGTGCTAGAGCTTCTGGCCTCACATATAACATCTAGAACTTGTTTGCTTAGATTGGCAGCTTGTGCAGTGGTCAGGGAATAAGCCAGGCTGCCAGACAGAGGGTCTGCAATTAGGGATGCATGAATTCTCCATTCCTCTGGGTCAGGAGTGTTGGGATCTGAGGGCGATGCCATGGTGGCAGGGATGACAGGCTGCGCAGCAGTGGGTACCAGGGCTGGCGTGGCCAGTCTGGGGCAATCAGGATTGTTTTCAGTTTGTCCTCCATTATTTTGAGCAGGAGAGGGAAATGCACAGACCGAGAGGTTGACCCACTGGAAGGATAGAGTATCCACTTTGCAGGCCTTGCTGTGAGGTTCACCGGTGCAGAGTTTGCTGAGCTGATGGTTGGAGTGGGAAGCAAAGAGGTCAACCTTCGGGGTGCCCCATTTCTGGGTTACAAGGGTGAAGGTTCTTTGGTCTAGCTGCCACTCGTGTGGGTCCAGAAGATTTCTGCTTAAGTTGACTGCCAGAGAGTTTAGGAAGCCTGGCAGGAATTGTGCTAACAGGTGTAGTTGCATGACTGAGGCCGTGTGCCAAAGGGTCATGGCGAGCCTGCACAGGGGTACATGCGAGTCCCTCCCTGCTTGTTGATATAACACATCACAGTGGTGTTGTCTGTTTTGATCAGTACAGGCCCTGGGGAGAGTAGGGTCTGAAAGCTGTCAGAGTGTGATGAACAGCTAACATCTCTTTTTGGCTGATGTGCAGATGTATTTGACTTGGGCTCCATTGGCCCTGAATGCATCTGCCGTCCAAGTGCGGACCCCAGGCATAGTCTGATGCGTCTGTGGTGAGGGTCTGGGTGGCAGGGGGCTGTGAGAACGGTATTCCCTTTTTGTGGTAGCATGCTGCTACCCACCAAAGAAAATCTTTCCTTAAACAAGGTATCATTGGTATAAGAGTTTCCAGGTCTTGGGAGTGTTGACACCAAAGGCTTTTTACGCACCACTGTAGTTTCCTCATATGCAATGTGGCATATGGAATGAGTAGAATGCAAGAAGCCATGAACCCTAGAGTTTGCAGGTTTTTCCTTGCAGATAACTGAGGTCTGGTGGCTAGTTGAGAGAAGTTGACTGTCCGGTAGGTTTGTTCTTCTGGTGTAAGGAATGCCATCTGGGATGCTGTGTCCAGGCTTGCACCCAGGAATACAATTTTTTGGGTTGGTACTAGTTTGGATTTCTTTTCGTTGACAGTATACTCCATGGAGGTCAGTAGGTCCTTTACAAAGGCCAGGTGTTTTAGCAGCTTTTCCTGACTGACTGCCTGAATCAGCTAGTCGTCTAAGTATGGGTAAATTTGAATATTTCTTTGTCTGCTAAAAAGCAATGGTGGGAGCCAGACATTTTGTGAAAACTCCGGGAGCAGTGGATAAGCCAAAAATAAGTGTAGAAAGCTGAAAGTGCAGTGATCCTGCCCTGAAACGCAGATATTTCCTGCATGATTCCCTGAATGGAATGTGTAGGTATGCCTCTTTTAGGTCTAGGGTGGCTAACCAAGCATCCTTGGAGAGCATTGGTAGAAGCTGCTGGAGGGTGAGCATTTTGAATTTTGGAATCATCAGAAAGGTGTTTAGAATGGATAGATCGAGGATGAGGTGCCAGGTGCCCTATTTTCTGGGTACCAGGAAGAGTCTGGAGTAGAAACCTTGGCCTATTTGTTCTGCAGGAACATGCTCTATTGCCCTCATAGAGAGCAGGGAAAGGACTTGCTTTCTGGCCTCTGCCCACTGGTTTGGGGGAAGATCTGGGAACCCTTTTGGGGTTGGTAGAGTGTAGAAAAAAAATTGTATCCCTGGGATACTATGTTGAAGACCCAGTGGTCGTTGGTAATGGTGGCCTAGGTGCTTGCGTGGAAGGAGAGTTTTCCTCCTAGGGGCAAGAGCAGGTGGGCAGAGGGAGTGGGTGGAAGTGTAAAGTCATTGTGAGTTCTTACCATGAGGGGGTGGGCTTAGCACTCCCTGGTTTTGAAGAGGAGGACCTCCATTGCTTAGACCTCTGCATTTCCTGGGGCTGTTGTCTGGGGGGCCCTGCTTCCCCGAGGTCTAGGCTGAGCTGACCTGGAGAGGGCAGGAAAGGACCAGTGCTTGAAGGGGCAATGCCTACTGAACCTTGGTGGCTGGACCTGCAACAAATATTTAACTGTCTGCATAGATTTAGCTTTTTCTTCCATCTTTTTTAAGACCTCCTCTGCCCTGGTGCCAAATAAGTTGCCTTTGTGCAATGGTGTGTCCAATAATTTGGATTGGACATGGTCTGGCAAAGGCTGTTCCTTAAGCTAAGCATGCCTCCTAAGGACAGAACCAGTGACTGCTGAACTGCAAGATGCTTCTAGGGCATCAAAACCACATTGTAAGGTGTGCTTAGTTACTTGACTTGCAGAATGCATCAACTCTTGTAACTCTATTTTCTGCACAAGCAGGAAAAGAAGATAGTTTTTGTTTGAGGAGTTCCATGGTATGTTGCTGATATCTCAGCATATAGAACTTACAATTTAGTGCTCTAATAGCAACAGTAGCGGAGGTGTATACTTTTTTACCCCATCTGTCTAATGCTCGAGAATCCCTATCTGAGGGGGTGGGATTCTTAGCAGAAGTTGCTTTAATTCCTTTAGGTCCTTGAGAGATAACCTCAGGGTCAGCAGTAGGATTTTTGAAAAGAAATTTGTGAGAGTCAGGGACTGAACAGTACCTGTCAGGTTTCCTGGGAGGAGGAGGGAGGGTGTCAGGAGTCAAACTGGATTCCATAAAAACATCATCCACAACATCCAGGAGAGGAGGAATGGCCAGAGGTCTGTGCTGTGGAAGATCTAAGAATTCCCTGAGTCTCTTTATTGACTGAGGGTAGTCCTGACATTCCCATTGGCAATGCTTCCTTAAAGTATGTAGGGCTTCCCCAAAGGAAAAGTCCTCGGGTGGAGAGGCTGAAGGGATGGATTCCTCTGCATCAGAATCCTCATAAGCAGAGAGGGGTTGCATATCTTCATATTCAGATACATCAGAGTCATAGGACTCCTGTTCAGATAAAACTACTGGGGACAAATCTCTTTTTCTTTTGGAAGGGGTAGCCTGGCTTCCCCGGATAAGCATTATAAGGTCTTCTGCCATTTTAAGCATCTGAGACTGAGGCAAGGAAGCAGGTGCCGGAGATTGGGTCTTCATTTTTCTGGGTGTAGTTCATACCCTAGGCCTTAGAAACTCAGTAGTTTTTGAAAGAATGGTAGACGTGAAAGTTGGTCTGTCTAGAGAATCAGTAGTGCAAAGTGCTTCCTCGGAAGCGGGTGCCTGTTCAGCGGCTCCGGATCCATCCAAGGTAGAGACATCCACAGGATCCTTAGTCGATGAAGAGTCTCGTGGCATACCAGACTCCGAAAGGTTCTCAGTAGCAGCCTGCGAATCCACAGAAGTGGGCTTCAGGGGCTGCAAAAGCTTCTCATGGAGGACTGGAGAACTGACGACTAGCTTAACGGAAGCATCGTCGGCAGTTTTGGACCTGTGCAGTCTCTGTCTTTATCCTTACGTTTTTTCGGAAGATCTGCTGTTGGATGGCTTACTGAAGCCATATCAGAATTCGAGGTCTGAGCGCGAAAATATCTAGCTACAAGGGGCAGAAGACGTATAGTTCTGGCATTGAACAAAGCACAAAAGCGACAGCAAGGGACGTTGTGGTCTGGGCCTAAGCAAGTGACGCAGTAAGAATTAAAGTCTTGGTGTGGTGTTTGCTTTAAACAGGCACGACAATTGTTCATTTTTTCTGACATCGGTTAGAGCACGAAAAAAGGATCCCCAGTGGGGTAATTAGCTTTAGAAGACTTTCAACTTCAATTCGAAAATGAAAAACTCAGGTAGCGGCCAACAGGGAAATATGCAAACTGCTTCTGCTTCGGGCTTCTCAGCAAGAAAGACTGATGTAACGGTGTCGGCTGCCTTATTTTATACCACTGACAACCTGACGTCAGTCCTGGAGTGACGGCAACCCTCAGTCGGCCTGAATACCAGAGGCTTAGTATTTCTGCGCCGGTTGCCGTCGCTCCATTGCATTTGGGTCATCTGCCTGCAGGTAGCCCTCAGTCGGCCTGATTGTCAAAGTCTTGGGTCTTGCGTTGGTTGCTGTCTCATCTTCCATGACGTCAGGTAGTCAGGGGTAAAAAGCATGAAGTCGACGCCATTACATCAATTTTTCTTGCCCCAGATGTCAGGTGACCGAATAATGGGAAGCAATTCTATACAAGGTTACACCTCTAACAATAAGCAAATACACCAGAAGGCTTTAAGAATATCAAGCAAGAATAGAGGCATAGTCAATAGAAGTCAGGGGGCTGGAGGGACGGTAACCAGGACTGCTGCAGTGAATACACTCGAACATCTACATTTATGGTAAATGTACACAACTGTACTATGTTCTTCGTGTTTCACTGTTGCAGTCATTACATTTGGGTAGATTCCAAAAGCTAAGGAAGGGAGGAGGCAGTTAGATTTAGGAACAGCTATAAGGCCCTGCAAGACTGCAGTGACAAAACCAGCTCTGGATTTAGAAAAAATTGGCAAAGTGGTAATGCTTGGTGAAGGTATGTACAGAACTCCAGGTAGCAGATTCTAGGATGTCCCTGGTAGGAACACCTCTGAGAAAGGCTGTAGAGGTAAAATGCAGCCCTGACTGAATGTGGTCTTACCCTCGGGGGGGGGGGGGGTCCATGATGCTTATAGCATGAATGCAATGGCCTATCCACTTTGAAATGGGTTGCTTTCAAATGGTCTTCTGCTCTGCCCCTGCAGCAAATGCAACCAGGAGCTGTTCAGATTTCCTGAGAGGCTCAGTCCGCTCTAACTAAAAACTAAGTTGTCTGTGCATGCCCAAGGAGTGCAGTATTCATTCTCCTTTGTTCTGTGGATTAGAAAAGAAGGTTGGCAAATTAATGGACTGATTAAGGGCCACACTGGATACCACCTTGGGCATAAAGGATAGATTGGTCCTGAAAGACACCCTGTCCACGTGAAAGATGATGAAAAACTCCACTGCCATGAGGGCCTGTAATTCAGACACCCTTCTTGCTGAAGTGATGGCTAGGAGGAATGCTGTTTTCCAAGAAAGGAATTTCAACTTTGCATTTACAGCTGGCTCAAAGGGAGGTAGAGTGAGCTTTTCCAATACATAGTTAAGCTCCCAGGCAGGAGTAGGGGCTCTCCTGGGTGGTCTTAAGTTTTTGGCCCCTCTGAGGAATTGCTTCAGCAGTGGATGAAAAAAGAGGGCTGGCTCTGTAATATAATGAGCTGAGACGGCGGAGGCATGAATTTTGATGGAAGAAAGGACTCAGTAAGTATTGAAGTATGAGCAGTAAAAACTGGCACAGTTGTTGTCATCCTGTGTGTTGCTCCAGGAAGAGAATCTCTTCCATTGTTCAGCATTTGTAAAGGAGAGGTCATGTAATTAGCCAGGCTGCAAGGTTCAGGATTTGAAGCTGTGAGTGCAGAATCTGGCCCTTCTGCTGGGACAGCAGGGCAGGGGTCTGAGGCAGGTGCCATGGTTCCATAAGTGACACACTGCACAAGAGGGGGTACAGTGTTGGCGTTGCCAGTCTGGTGCAATAAGTATTGTCCTTGGTTTGTCCCGTTTGATCTTTAGTAGCACTTTGGAGAGGAGAGGCAGAGGGGGAAAAGCATAAACTGATAGTTTTTCCAGCTGAAGGACAGGGCATCCACTTTCCAAGCTTGTCTGTGGGGTGTCCTTGTGCAGAATTTGTCCAACTGGTAGTTCTGAGGGGAGACAAACGGGTCTATCTTCAGGCTCTGCGATTTGATTCTCAAAATGCTGAATATCTTTGAGAGCAGTTTCCACTTGTATGGGTCCATGAGATTTCTGCTTAGGTCGACTGCCAGTGTATTTAGCTTGCCTGGCAGGAATTGAGCTTGATGGTGCACTTGGTAGCTCAAGGCTGTGTTCCACAGAGCCATGGCTAGCCTGCAGAGAGAGAATGAATGGATTCCCCCCTGCTTGTTTATGTACCACATAACAGTGGTGTTGTCCATCTTTACCAATAAATGTCCTGGAAGAATGTAGTCCTTGAAGGCTGCCAGAGAATTCTGTACAGCTAACATTTCTTTTTGATTAATAAGCAGGTGCATTTGACTCGGATTCCATTTGCCCTGAATGCACTGCCCTGCCAGGTGAGCCCCCCCATGCATAGTATGATGTGTCTGTTGTTAAGGTTTGGGCGGCAGGGGGCAGAGTCTTTAGACAAGGTATGACAGGAATCATTTATTCTAGGTCCTGAGAATGTTGGCACCATAGGCTTTTTAGATACCATTGTAGTTTCCTCATACGCAGTCTTGCACATGGAATTAGTAGAATGCAAGAGGCCATGAACCCCAGGGCTTGCAGTATTTTCCTTGCAGACAGCTGGGTCTTTGTGGCCAACAGTTTGAAGTAGGCTGTCAAATAAACTTGTTTCTCTGGCGTGAGGTATGTCATCTGGGAAGTTGTATTCAAGCTTGCTCCCAGGAAAACAATTTGTTGCCAATGCACTAGATATGATTTCTTTTCGTTTATGGTGTAACCCAGAGAAGTTAGTAATTTCTTCACAAATGCCAGATGATCTAATAGTATGTCCTGACTTTCTGCCTGAATTAGACAATCGTCCAGGTATGGGGATATTCGAATATTTCTTTGCCGGCAAATTGCAATGACTGGAGCTAGGCAATTTGTGAATACCCTGAGTGCAGTAGATAAGCCAAAGGGCAGTGCAGAGAACTGACAGTGCATGTAGCCTGCTCTGAAGCATAGGTATCTTCTGCAAGATTCCTTTATTGGGATGTGCAGGTAGGCTTCCTTTAAATCCAGTGTTGCCAACCAGGCATTTTTGCCTAGCATAGGAAACAGCTGAAGAAGAATTAGCATTTTGAATTGTGGGATTACCAAAAAAGTGTTTACGATGGACAGGTCCAGCGCCAGGAATTGTCTTTTCTGGGTACCAGGAAGTGTCTGGAGTAGAAACCTTGCCCCCATTATTCTTCTGGGACAGGTTGAATAGCCCTGATTCTTAGAAGAGAGAGAACTTGCTTTTGAGCCACTACCCACTGATTTGGGGGTAGGTCTGCACAACCATTTGGGATTGGTAAGGAGTGGAATTGGAATCTGTATCCTTGGGCAACTATTTAAAACCCATTTGTTTTGGGTAATGAGTCCCCAGTTTTTTGCATGCTGGGCGATCTTTCCCCCTAAAGGAACAGTCAGTTGAGCAGGGCTTGGAAGGTTTAAAGTTAAGTCATTGTGACAGTTTACTATAGGGGGTGTCTTACTACTTCTAGCTTTGGAAGTGGGAGCCCCCCACTGCTTAGGCCTGTGAGTACCTTGGGACTGAAGCCTGGGTGTTCTGTTGGTTCTGGGTTTGGAATGAGAAGGCCTGGAAGAGGAAGGAAAGGACCAATTCTTAGAAGGCCAGTGCCTACTAAAACTGGGAGGCTGTACTTGCAGGAAATCTTTTAACAGTTTGCACAGATTTAGCTTTTTCCTCCATCTTTTTAAGTACTACTTCTGCTTTGCTGCCAAACAGGCGGTCTTGGTTTAAGGGAGCATCCAGTAATTTAGCTTTAACATGATCTGGCAAAGACTGCTCCTTAAGCCAAGCATGCCTTCTAAGTACAGACTCAGTGACAGCAGCCCTGCAAGATGCCTCTAATGAATCAAAACCACATTGCTAAGTATGTTTTCCAACTTGTTCAGCAGAATGCATTAAATCATCTAATTCTTTATTTTCAGCAGAGTCAGGAATCAACATAATTTTCTGTTTAAGCAATCCAATAATATGCTGCTGATACTTTAACATATGAAATTGGCAGTTTAAGACCCTAATGGCCAAAGTTGCAGAAGTGTATACCTTCTTACCACATCTGTCCAGGGTCCTGGAATCTCTATCAGAGGGAGTAGGGTTTTTGGCATTAGTACCCTTAATACCTTTGGGCCCCTGTGAAATGGTCTCAGGATACGCAGGAGGATTCTTAAAGAGGAAATTGTGAGAGTCCGGTACTCTAATATCTGTCAGGTTTCCTGGGAGCTGGAGGTAAAGTGTCAGGGGCCAGGCTAGATTCCGAGAAAGCATCATCTACAATGTCCAGTACAGGAGGGACAGCTAAAGGCCTGTGTTGAGGTAGGAAGAAGAATTCCTTAAGCCTCTTTTTGGATTACAGAGTAATCCTGGCCTTCCCAGCGGAAATGCTCCCTAAGAGTATGCAAAGTTTCACCAAAAGAGAAATCCTCTGGAGGGGAAGTGGGGGGAATGGAGTCCTCTGCATCAGAATCCTCACAGGTAGATAAGGGCAACTCCTGGTCATCAGAGAAAACAGAAATTTCAGAAACCTGATCAGAAGAATCAGAAGGAAAATCAGTTCTAGGTCTCTTAAAGGGAGAAGGGTGGCTTCCCCTGATTAGAGTTATAAGGTCTTCAGCCATTCTTATCATTTGTTTTTTAGGCAAAGGAGCCTGACCATGTGATCTGGGCGAGGGTCTTTTAGGCATGGATCGAGTTTTAGGCCTTGAAGAAGAAGATAGTGTTGGTTTAATATGCAAGTCAGTAGGCCTGCATACACTCTCAGAAGCCGGTACCTGCACAGCGGCTCCGGACCCATCCAAGGTAGAGACCTCCGCAGGTTCCACAGTCGAAGAAGCATCTTGCGGCATACCAGACTCCAAATGGGTCTCAGTAGAGGCCTGCAAATCTGAAGTAGCGGGTATCAGGGGCTGCGAAAGCGCCTCACTGAGTACCGGTGAATTGGCGACTAGCTTAGGAGAAGCGTCATCGGCAGCTTTGGACCTATGCGGTCTTTATCTTTGCATTTTTTCGGAATGTTGGTAGTCGGGTGGCTTACCGAAGCCATTTCTGGATAATTGAACCGAGTACCAAAATATTTAGATGCAAAAATGAACCGAAGACCAATAGCTCGAGGTTTGAATAAGGCACAAAACCGACAGCAAGGTATGTTGTGGTCTGGGCCTAAGCAGGGAATGCAGTACGAATGAAAATTTTTAGGAGGTGTTTGCTTTTCACAAGAAATACAATCGTTAACTTCTACTGACATCGGTTTAGAGCAAGAAAATGTTCCCCAATGGGGTACTTAGCTTAGTTGAAGACTTCAGATCTGAAACTCGAAAACGAAAATTTCAGGAGTTGGCCGACCGGCACTTGCAAACTGCTTCTGCTTCGGGCACCGCATGGCAAGAAAGACTGATGTAATGGCGTCGGCTGCATGCTTTATACTCCTGACTACCTGACGTCATGGAAGATGAGACAGCAAGCGACGCAGGACCCAAGAGTTTGATAATCAGGCCGACTGAGGGCTACCTGCAAGCAGATAACCCAAATGTAATGACTGCAACAGTGAAACACGAAGAACATCTATACAGCAATTAAGACAAGAAGAGTCACTAAGTACAGAAGAGGGAACAGAACAAAAGTACTCAAAGACAGACGTTATTAAAGCAATGAAAAATATTGTAATGGATCAGGATCTGTCATGCACTACCGCAAATAATAAACTAGAAATATCAGCACAGGCAGAAAAACTTAGAAGATACATAGATAAATATAAAGGAAAACTAAAAAATAAGCAATTTATGACCCAAAATGTTTTACAGAAAATTGGCAAAGTAAAAGGAAATGAAAGACCACCAAAAAGAAAAAGACACATTTTGGAGAAGTATTTATTAATATCCTGTGGAACATAAAGATGCCAAATGGACAGAAAAAGTAAAAGAAAGAATAAGAAGTTCAAAGGTATAGGATATGAAATGGGATGAAACAACAGCCAGAGAGACTGAAATAAAGTTAAGAAAAGCCTCTAACTGGAAAACCTTAGGACCAGATACAGTATCTAACTTCTGGTTAAAAGTATTAATATCTTTGCACAAAGACGTAGCCATGAGTAAGTACTACTTATATGTGCACCCAGAAAAAACACCAACCTGGCTAACAGGAAAAACAATGCTCCTACTTAAGAGTGAACCTGCAAGCTACCCTAAAATTTATAGACCAATAACTTGCCTTCCGATGACATATAAACTATACACTGGAATTTATACCGGCAGAATTTATAATTGTGACACCTCTGCACTGGCCGAGTAATCAAAGGAGCCTCATCACCACAGGCAACAGTGAGGGACATGCACAATGGGAGGATGACAAGTACACACACAGTAAAGTACAATTTCCCTTAAGAGCACACAAAGATCACAGTCAATCTGGGGATGGTTTCTCCCTCTTTCTCCAGATCCCCAATAAGACTCCCCACTGGCACAGCTATAGTGTTAAGATCTCAGCCGCATGGCCAAGCCAAGAACTCCATCACCCTCTTTGTCCAAACAGTGCTTCATGTCCTGGCCCAAGTAGCTGACACACACGCAATGAGATGTGATTTACATACAAACCCACAGACACTCCTGGGGAAGGCTGGCACAGGTTTACTAGCTATGCCTCACTCTGCCCAGCTACAAGGTAGTTATCACTGCCACAGGCCAGCTCTTTATCAGCTACTCTAAGGCCCTTACAAAGGGTGTGTAATCCTACTGTGTAATGTTACTATTATCCAAATGGTAGTTTTTGACCAAGTAGGCTATCGAGTGCCCTGTACAGTGTCACCAAATACATATGTAAGTACTCTAAGAGCTTAATTATGCCTAAACAAACCAGCCACAATTAAAAGGTTTAAATATATTTAATAATAAATAAAAGAACAAGACAATACTCTATCACAGTAACTGCAGAGTTCAGAATCTGAGGAAATATTTTAAAACACTGCAGGACAGTCTCAAATAAATACAGAAGACATCTAAACTAATCTTTACTATACTCCTAACTATATCTAAAAGAGATTACTGTGCCCAAGACTTACTATTAACAAGGCAAATACACATAAGTGTTGAATTGATCATTCTAGGTCCAAGACAAGATACAAAATGTCCAGACTCCCACTCAGAGAGAGTTCTTAAATTAATATTACATATTACTGCTGGGTTAGCCTGGATGACATCACTCTGTCTCCTGCCTTCAGTTCCCATGCTAACAGAAACTAACAATTTTAACATCTCTGTGTGAGAAGTACACATATCTCAGAAGTGTATACCTTCTTACCACATCTGTCCAGGGTCCTCTGTCTCGGAAAGAGTAGAGTAGGGTTTTGGCATTAGTACCCTTAATACCTTTGGGCCCTGTGAAATGGTCTCAGGATCAGGCAGGAGGATTCTTAAAGAGGAAACTGCAGCAGGAGGTGCCGAATCTTTAGTCAGGTTTCCTGGGGCTGGAAGGGTCAGGTGTCAGGGCCAGGCTAGATTCCGACAACATCATACAAAATGTCAGAGGGGAGGGACAGCTAAAGGCCTGTGTTGGTAGGAAGAAGAATTCCTTTAAGCTCTTTTTGGATTAAAAGTAATCCTGGCCTTGGAAAAAAACAAAATTTCAGAAACCAGAATCAGAAGAACTGTGAAAAAAAGTTCTAGGAAGGGTAAAGGGAAGGAGGTGCTTCCCTGATTAGAGTTATAAGGTCTTCAGCCATTCTTATCATTTGTTTTTTAGGCAAAGGAGCCTGACCATGTGATCTGGGCGAGGGTCTTTTAGGCATGGATCGAGTTTTAGGCAGAACTTGGAAGTTGCAAAATAATAAAACACTTTTACATTTGAAACCTAGCAATTATTTGTGTTTCAAGGCAAAAGAAAAACCTCTAGCTCTAGACATTGTGTGCTTCACTGAAACTAAGAGACAACACAATTGTAAAACAATTTCAACTTATTTTCTTGAAGTTTTGCAAGTTAATGCTGTATGTTCCAGCTTCTACTAATAAAATATATATTTGCCCAGGTATATATTTCATATACATTTCTGTTCTTTCCCAATAGGGTTCACTGTGGTTACATTTTAGCTCAGTACTTTACACACACTTCTGCACCAGTAGTTTAATATACACCTAACATACAGTTCTTTTAATTTGTAAGACAAGAATATGAATCATATTAAAATTCACATATGACTATTTACAAAATTCCATATAGCTGGGCTGGCAGTGTCACAATAATCATTTAGAAGAAAACTCAATTATGGCTAAATAACAAAAGGGCAATAAAATAAAGTCATATGGAACAAAGGATAATTTGTTATTAAATAAAGTCATAGTGGCGAATTGTAAAAGGAGAAGAATTTAAGTATGGCATGGATAGACTGCAAAAAAAGCATTTGACAGTATCCCAGATTTATGCATAAAAGAGTGCCTAAAAATGTATAAGATACATCCTACATTGATAAACTACATCACAGAGACCATGAAGCAGTACCACTCTGCAATTAAACCACGATAAAGGACAAATTATCATCCCAGGGATAAAAATCCAAAGGGGGGTATTCTAGGGTAACTCTCTGTCACCGATGCTCTTTTGCCTTGCCCTTAACCCATTAAGCTGTCTGCTTAACAAATTAGGTCATGGCTATTGTAGTAAGAATCTTTATGTTCAACATCTTTGTATCCTGTATAGGAAGGGTTAAAATGTGAAACTGCATTGTGTGCAAAGAAATAAGCTAAAATGAGTTGTTTTTCTTGTAAGGAATTTGCTGACCAGAAAGGAATGCACAGATGTTACCTTGGTCCAGGCACAGACCTATCTTGGGACTGACCTCTGACCAAGGAGGAGTGTATAGATGTTGCCTTGATGTAGGCACCAACTTATCTTGTGTCTGACTTTTGACCATCTAAGGCTCCAGTGAGTGAATTTATAGCCTTGACTGAAATTCCTTGTCTAGTAAACAGCTGCTGTGTATGTGTAGAAGAGGGTATAAAAACCCATGTAAAGTGTGCCGAAATTAGACTTCTGACATACCAAGTACTTTGTGGCAGGTCTCCATGCATGTAAAATAAACTCTTTTTTGGCCTACCTTTTTGCTGCGTGATTCTTCCAGTATAAAATCTTTTGACATTTCTGGCGCCCAAGAACGTGGGGCCACCTCTTCATGGTACGAATCGCATAAGAGGGACTGAAAAACCTGTACAGGAAGGGGGGAACAAATCTCGGGCTCCCTTGAACGGAAAGACCTCCGACGAAGAAGTCGTAAGTAGAGGCCAGTCACTCTTAGATTCGATCCGTGGGACGGTGACGAACGAGGGCGGAAGATCCGCAGTAAGGTAAGCTTTTTTATTTATAAAAGTTTTTTTTAAGGGACTAGTCATAAGGGAATTTCTTTGTTTAAAATTTTACAAAAGGCGGTAGAGATCTCAGGAAAAGGAAACAGTTTTTCTTTTAAATAAGAAAAATGGGAATAGGAAGCAGTTGTTGTGTTAGTAAGGGCTGCTTAAATAAAAGGACTGAGGATGAGGAATATATGTTTAAATTACACCCGAAAAACTTGAAATATATGAAAAAATGGAAGAAAAATTATGGGTTTAGTGGTACCTTAAATAGATCAGAATGTCAAAATCTAGTGAGAGACCTGCGCAGGGACACAGGAGGTAAGGTTAAGAAACAAAAAAAGGTAGGATTTCCTCAAGCACAAAAATGGTTAGAAGAAGCTAATAAGAGATATAAGGAACAATTTTCAAATAAGGGAAGTAGTGGCTCGAGTGCAAAAGGTGCATTTTTTGTCCACAAAGAAGATGACGAAACATCTATTGTCTGTTGTAAACCAACAGCCCCACCCTTGTATCCTGATGTCACTAAAGACAGGGTTAGTCCACCCCAGTATCAGGAAGGTGACACAGAGAATCAGGATAAAACTGTACCCCCCGTAGTACTGACAAAACAAGTAGGTGAAACCCTGGAACCGTAATATAGATAAATCAGAATGGACACGTAAGGAAGCCGAAATGCAAGAAGCTGAATTAAATACGGTATCTACAGACTCATATCCTCTTATAGAAGTAGCAAACCCACAGGCAGGAACACCCGGTGAAGGTCCCACTATTTTAGTTTACCGACCTTGGACACGGGAAGACATCTGAAAAGCTGTGGAGGGCATACCACACCCAAAATTAGACATGACTAAATTTTGCGATGACATTGCAGGTATGATGGAAAGTTAAAAATTAAATTCCGTGGAATTGGAACAGGTAATACGCCAAATCTTAGGACCAGATTGGCACTTAATTTGTGGGAACTGGGATCCCCTGACTAGGGCAGATAGTAAACCACGTGCTTTTGGTTCTGAAACATATAAGACACAAACACAGGACTTGCTAAAGCGTATTATGAAACAGTGGAAGCCTAGGGCAGATTGGACTTGTATTAATCAGTGTGTACAAGCTGAAGATGAAAAAGTAGATCATTATTTACGAAGACTTAACCAGTGCTTTGACAATCATAGTGGAATGGAAAAACCACATGATCAAAAAGTGGATTCACCTTATGAACAGCAACTAAAAAATGCCTTTTTAAAAGGGTGCAGAACTGCAATTAGTAACTTCATTCAAAAGCACATGATAGACCATAGGACGGCACGTCTGCAACCTCTACTGGAGTATGCAAGACATGCAGAAAAATATCTCGAGGAAAGGAAAAGGAAACAGGCTCAAACCTTTGCAGTGAGTGTGGATGGGACACTTATGTTAGTACACAATCCGCCAACAGAGGTAGAGGAAGGGGCGAGGTAGAGGCAGAGGGAGGGGGAATGTAGGACATTCTGAAGATTACGAAGGCAGACAAAAAAGAGGGGATTGTTTTAAGTGCGGTAAGAAAGGGCATTTTGCAAGGGATTGCCGGAATCCCGGAAAACCCGCTGCTGCTCCAGAGCATAGTTCAGCATGACTATTTGATGGCAGCACGGATGAACCGGACCCAGGCGCTGAGGTCGACTGGCAAGAGCCAGTAATGCAAAATGAGGATGATTTTGAGGATGCAAATGAAGGAGGTAAAGGGGAATGTGCAGGATGGGAACATGAGATGACTGACTTTTCAGAAAAAGGTGAATATCAGGTTGTTAGTCTGACAGCTCTAGCTACGACTATGCAGTTGGAAGTGCAACCAGTAATTATATTACAGGTTGAAGGGAAAGACATAGAGTTTCTATGCGATTCAGGGGCTTCCAAAACCTTACTAAAAAATACTGCAATGCCATCCAATGTGGCTACCAATGACTATGTACTAGTCAAAGTGGCCGATGGCCTCATTTATAAGGAACCTTTGTCTAAACCTTTATGGTTTACGGACCCTGAAACTAATCAAACTATTAGATTTCGAGTGATTATCTCCCGGATTTGCCCTGTTAACTTATTAGGAAGAGATTTGATGCATGTTTTTGGAATAGCAGCGGTACCAACTGCATCAGGAATCTTGGCTAAGCGTATGGATATCCAGGATGAAATGTTGCAGGTAGGGCAAGGGGATTTACATTACTGGTACAGTAATGATCTTATTGAAACAGGACCACAAAGCGTGGCCAAAGAGTTAACGAATCTAGCTTTGAGCAAACACGGTACGGCTATCCAGTTACCAGAGGCTGCCAAACAACTACACTGTACAATGTATTACAGAAAAGATGTGGGACCCGATCCCAAATATGAAGAACAATTTTTTAAACATAAGGTGACTAGGATTCTATTACAAAATCTTTATTGGGACAGAGCAGGGAACTCCGCAGTTACTTGTAGTCTCACAAGAGACATGCAACAGCTTTTTCGGAATACCTCAATCCCACATGTATCTGTGACTAGGGAAGAACAAATGGCATGGTATATAGTTGGGAAAAAGGTTACTGAGTGGTCAAAACTGACGCCGGAACAGCTGGCAGGTAAGGGAGTTCAGGTACAGAAGTTGAATTGGGTAACCCATGCCAGACCAACAGTACATCTTCGAGAAGATTGGTTAATACCGACAGGAGGCATGCCATCCTGACTATGCTTTCTGACCCCACAAGAAGAATTGAAACTACAGTCATTACCAAAATCCTTATGGTCCCTAGGGCAGCACGACATTGGGTTAATGAGAACAGCAGGACAGGTTAAAATAACTCCAAAATCCGATTTTAGACCTCATAAGCGTCAGTATCCATTAAGTAAAAAGGCAGAAGGCGGCATTTTACCAGTGATCACAGCTCTGAGAGCTGGGGTTTTAGTTCCATGCACAGATTCACCGTGTAATACACCCTTGTTCCTAGTAAGGAAACCAGACGGGGCATGGAGAATGGTACAGGATCTGCAGACTGTGAATGCTGCTGTAGTACCAAGGGCTCCTGTGGTCCCAGACCCATCTGTGTTGTTAAATGATATCCTTCCCACGGACAAGTATTTTTCTGTCATTGATATCAGTAACGCATTTTTTTCTACCCCTCTACAGGAAGATAGTAGGTTTTGGTTCGCCTTTACGTTTATGAGCAAGCGGTACACATACACAAGACTGCCGCAGGGATATTGTGAGAGCCCTACAATCTTTTTGCAAGAAATGTCGACCAACCTGGCACAGTTTCAACCAGAGCATGGCTGTCATCTACTATTGTACGTGGACGACATCTTACTGGCTGCACCCACGGAGGCTGTCTGTGAGTCCGAAACTATTCGGTTATTGCATTTCTTGGTGAAAGAGTGACATAAGGTAAACAAATCTAAATTATAATTCTGTAAAACTGAAGTACGATATCTAGGCTATACCATTTCAAATGCTGGTAGACAACTAGATAGCTGTAGAAAAGAAGCTATTTTACAGGCACCAATGCCCAGTACAAAAAAAGAAATGATGTCATTTTTAGGAATAACAAATTTTTGTCGTAGTTGGATTCCCAACTATGCAGAGGAAGTAAGTTCACTTTCGGAACTTATTTTTGCACTTCCCATGGCAGCACATGACGCGCTGAAATGGACGGATAAGGCAATACAGGCATTTACTAGGGTAAAACAATTGATAGCAGGATCTGCAACACTTAGCTTCCCTGACTATACAAAACCCTTTGTTCAGACAGTAGATTGTAAGCAAGGCTTTATGACATCGGTTCTGTTGCAAACTTATGGGGATAAGTTGAGACCATTAGCTTTTTATTCCAGTAAACTGGACACAGTGGCACGATCATTGCCACACTGTGTACAAGCAGTAGTTGCAGCTGCACTGGCCGTGCAGGCGTCTGCAACCCTAGTTTTGTTTCATGACCTTACCTTACAAGTACCGCACTCTGTCGCGGTAATACTTCTACAGGATAAAGTTACCTTTCTCTCTCCTAGCAGACATTTGTCCTGCATGACAACGTTACTATCACAACCACACATGACCATTGAACGATGCACTACTCTTAATCCAGCCACGCTGTTACCTACAGCTGACGATGGTGCCCCTCACGTGTGTTTAGATTTGATACACTCTAATGTCTTACCAAGACCAGACCTTAAGGACCAACCTTTGGCAAATTCAGATTGGACCCTGTTTGTAGATGGGTCAGCACGTAAAACTGAGGCAGGTATTACACAAGTGGGTTATGCAATCACAACTGAGACTAAGGTACTAGAGGCAAAACCTCTCCCCAGGAACCTGTCCGCACAGGCGGCTGAATTGATTGCTTTGACCAGAGCATGCACCATTTCCAAGGATAAGGCAGTTACTATCTACACAGATAGTCAGTATGCTTTTTCTACGGTCCATGTCTTTGCACAGCAATGGAAAAATAGGGGAATGGTTACGGCCTCAGGAAAGGAAATAACCCACAAGGATTTAATCCTTAGCCTCTTACAAGCTATCCAACTGCCAAGGGGATTGGCCATCTGTAAGTGCGCAGCACACACAAATGCCAAGGATCCAGTATCACTTGGAAATGCACTAGCTGACAAAACTGCAAAAAGTGTAGCCTTAACCTCTACTTTTGCACTCGAGACCACACAAAAGGAACTTCATCCTACAGATAAATTTGATCTACAAACTTTACAGGTAATGCAGGAACTTAGTACAGTTCAGGAAAAACAGTGATGGGTTAAATATGGGGCTATTCAAAAGCAGGGAGTTTTTGTAGGTCCAAATGATAAGTATGTCTTGCCAACAAGCCTTTTTAAATATGCCTCATTAGTGACGCATGGCCCATCTCATCTGGGCCCTGCTGCTATGGTTCAGATAATCCAGCAAATTTTCTGGACCAAGGGCTTTATAGCGTATGCTAAACGATTCTGTTTATCGTGCCTGCTTTGTGCACGATACCATGGTGGTGGGCTGCGGATCACCCCAGCAGCTTTCCCGCTGTCTCCGTATCCATTTCACACAATCTGTATGGATTTCATTGAACTAACTCCTGTTCAACAGAAGCGATTTGTGTTAGTCATTATTGATGCTTTTACAAAATGGGTAGAAGCTTTTCCGGTAACACACCCAGATGCACTGTCGGTAGCCAAGGCCCTTACAAATAACATTATCCCTCATTTTGGGCTACCTACACGCATCTATTCTGATAATGGTACACATTTCGTAAACCAAGTTATTCAAAAGCTGGCTGCCGTTTTCCAGATTGGGTTAAAACACCATTGTGCCCACCACCCACAGTCAGCAGGGTTGGTTGAACGCCATAATGGCATTCTCAAAGGCAAGTTACGTAAACTCATGGCCGAGACACATCAGTCTTGGATAAACTGCTTACCTCTAGCACTCCTGTCCATGCGTACCACTCACACCTCAAAAGGGGTCACACCATTTGAACTACTATATGGGAGACCTTATTACGTCCCGCAGTGGCAAGGTCTTTTGCCTGCGGAATGTGAGGGGGGTGAAGAGATAGCAGATTACATGAGGAAAATGTTGACAAAAACTAACACTTCTCTAACGAATGATTATTTTTCAGATCAGAAGAACAACAGGATCCTGGAAGTGAAGGCTGGCGAGTGAGTGTGGGTTAAAATTGTCAAGAGAAAGACGTGGGCCTCACCGAAGTGGGAAGGTCCATATCAGGTTTTGATTTAGACACCCACAGCAGTCCGAATAAAGGAGCGACCATCGTGGATCCACCTGACACATTGCAAAATTGTTAAACAGTTTGAGCTAGAAAAAAAACTGAGTTCCCCTGAGAAACACTGAGTAGTAGTTCTGTCTGTGTGAATTTTTTGACTATTGTAGCAATGCAGAAAAATACCGGAAGGGAGCAGCCCTTCCCACAAAGGCATTGCAAAATCATTTTGTTACTAGTAAGTGTGAGTGTTGTTTTTCTGTTTTGGCCATTTTTATTTTCAAACGAAACTAGCCAAGTGAAGAGAGACGAAAATACAGCTTGGCATCCACCCTTTAATACGTACCAAGCTATTAAATATGCATATGTTTTGTCTTTTAATGTTTCAAATTGCTGGATATGCACAGCTATCCCTACTGTACATGGTGGTCTGATGTTAGGTACAGTCCCTTTGGGGGGCAAATGATACATGGACTAATTTACTGTTTGAAACTTCAAACGTAGCTTTAAAGGACAAAATAGCACTACCCCTCATGGGTCGCCAGAATGGAACTGCATGTTTTCAGAGAACTGGAAAAATTAAGGTTGGATGGAGTCAATGTAATGTAACCATAATTCATAACTGTACAATAGATGGGCACTGTGCAACGAGTTTCAAGCCTATAAGAGTGCTTATTAATAGTACAGGGCTTATTAATGTCACAAGCTTTTTTGAAAAAATGTTATCTGTGTATGATCTTTTGTTTAAAGGGCTACAAGACAAAGGAAATCATTCTATTCCAGTAAATATCACCCTCAAGGTGAATGATTGTTATTTTATCTGTGGTAAAAAAGCATACAAATGGTTACCAAGGAATTGGTCAGGCAGTTGTTTTTTGGGCTATTTAGCACCAGCTATAAGACATACATTTTTCTCTTCCCCAAAGTAAAATACGAAATGTATGTGCTGTTAATAAACCTGTTAATCCCGTAGGTAACGTTGATGCATCCTGGATCTATCATCACGATTTGGCCCATAGTAGCAGCAAGGGACTATCACACATGGACTTGGGCGATGATATTATTACTTGGGCTGGTATTCTTCCAGCTTATGGGACAGTAAAATCTATTTGGGAGCTCAGAAAACTGTCAAAACTGTTAGAAACTCTGAGCAATGCAACTTTTTCTGCGCTAGAATTGGTGACGGACGAATTAACTGCAATGAGGACTGTAGTGTTGCAGAATCGTATGGCGCTCGATTTCACCCTAGCGGCGAAAGGAGGTACTTGTGCTCTTATCTAGGAGGAGTGTTGTTCGTTCATACCGGACAACGAACATGACATCGACAGCCATTTAGAGATCCTACAACAAGTTTCTGAACTTACAAAACCAGGACAGAATCCACTGACTGACTTTTTCCAAAATTGGTTTGGAAATTGGGGAACAGTACTCATGAATGTCTTAATTGCTGTATGTGTTGGTGCCATTATATTCCTACTGTTGGGTTGTTGTTGCATTCCTTGCATCCGAATGATAATATCAAGTGTATTGTCTGCCAATGCAACTAAAGCTTATTATTCTGAATATACAGAAAATGAATCATGCGAAAAACTGCATGAATAAAATGTATTACTGGTGATACAAAGTGTTGTTAGGGGGGAAATGTAGTAAGAATCTTTATGTTCAACATCTTTGTATCCTGTATAGGAAGGGTTTAAATGTGAAACTGCATTGCGTGCAAAGAAATAAGCTAAAATGAGTTGTTTTTCTTGTAAGGAATTTGCTGACCAGAAAGGAATGCACAGATGTTACCTTGGTCCAGGCACAGGCCTATCTTGGGACTGACCTCTGACCAAGGAGGAGTGCATAGATGTTGCCTTGATGTAGGCACCAACTTATCTTGTGTCTGACTTTTGACCATCTAAGGCTCCAGTGAGTGAATTTATAGCCTTGAATGAAATTCCTTGTCTAGTAACCAGCTGCTGTGTATGTGTAGAAGAGGGTATAAAAACCCATGTAAAGTGTACAGAAATTAGACTGCTGACATACCAAGTACTTTGTGGCAGGTCTCCATGCATGTAAAATAAACTCTTTTTTGGCCTACCTTTTTGCTGCGTGATTCTTCCAGTATATGTTGAGTATTAAAATCTTTTGACAGCTATAATTAGGCTCCCAGAAAGCAACAAAGTGTAAAGACTTTTCATCTTCTCTTTGTCGATTATTTAAAAGTGTATAGCTCATCAGATGAAGAACTGAAAGCACATCTGCAAGCAATCAACACTTTTTCAGATGATAAAAGGAGGTCATTTGGTCTCGACAAATGTGCAAAAAGAGGAAGTGTATAAATATTTTGGAATTGATGAAGGATCAACAATAAATCATGAACACGAGTAAAACTTAGTAAGGATATTTTAGAAGATTTGATCCCGAAAACAGCACTGACATCTAGGAAAAGAAATTCAAGCTATAAACCAATCTGCTCCTCCTGTCAGTTTTGGAGTGACTGACTGGTCCCAAAAGGTACTGGACAGATTAGACAGGAAACCAAGAAAGATGCTTCATGCTCATCAAATGATTTATATAAATTAGTGCATACCAAGATTATATATTCCCTGTTCCAAAGGCAGTATGGGCCTGCTTGAAATTAATTATATGTATAGATCTGCAATTGTGGGACTGTATACATATCTGCTGACCTCACAAGACACAAATACCAGGAATGTTTTGAAACATCAGGAGAATAAATCAAAGATGACTTACCTTTTTATTCTAACAGTTGTACAACTTGTTGCTGGTTG